>NC_134483.1:444003190-444043190 GCF_040206685.1 Ascaphus truei
GCGCTGAGACCACACCAGTCAGACGTAGCTGGGACATCAGAAGGGTAGGGTGTGAATGTGCAGAGTGTCAGTGGCCCCTGCACTAGGCCAGAGCCCCCCCCTTCGGCCCCAGCTAGGCCCCGATTCACCACAGCTTGTGGTTGGTGCAGGGACAGGCCATCAGTTAGGGACACTGCCCCTGTAGTACCAGTGTGAAGGATACAGCCAGGACACGGCTGCATCCTGGCCTCCTGTGGTCTGGGACCAGACCCCCACCGAAAGGCACAGACTGTTTTCATGGTGGGACACTCCAACCAAGTACCACTCCACGTGGAGGCGGACGCCCTCACGGACAACGTAGTGGGATCAGCGGATCCCTTATCTTCAGTTGGCGCTACCGGGTGTTGGAGCACCCGGCAGGTATACCTCACCTCGAAAAGTGCACCAACTGTATGTCAAGATTGGGGATAAACTCTGCCCCCCGGACGCGTCCGTCCATGTGAACGAGCCGCACTGCTGGGAGGCAGAACTTTGGAGGGATGAACTTCGGGCTCCGCTCCCGCGACGCAAGTTTGAAGGACAGATTTCCTGAGGGCGCAGGCGGCACGCTACCTGCACGTGCATGCCGCGCTGTAAGTAACTATGATGGGATTAATCTCAGCTGCTCCTCACCTGCCGCACATTCCATTACCTCCTATCAGCAAACAGCCTATGTTTGATGACCTCACTCCCTGCAGCCTTCCTATTGGGTCCCGGTTCTTTATATGCTCAGTCAGCCCCATGGCAATTGGCTGAGCATAAACTCCTTTTTATGTACCTGTGCTTGCTCCTAGCTGTTCCATGCTGTTGCTGTGCCTTGCCTTGTCCTTTTCATGACTTCAGCTCGTACCTGGACCTCTGCCTTCTCGAACCCTTCGACCTCGGCTTGCTTCTGGATTCCCGCTCTCTCCTCGACCTCGACTACGGATTACGACTACTCTCCAACCCCTGACTAAGGCAAGTACCTTGACCTACCTGAACTCTCCTACCCTGACCCGGCTACACAACCCTGACTCTGCAATCCGGACTCTGTCTCGCGGTTGTAGGTCAGTGGTTATCAACATCGCCACCTCAGCCCCGCGTTCCTGTTCTGTTTGTGGTGAACACACTTGACACTGTACACACATTAGTGGGAAAGCGCTGTCTCACACATTGGGTAGGTTGCTGCTTGTGGACACCAGGGTGGTTGAGTGCCCAAGGGCCCCTCAATACTTTGGGGACTGTTTCCAGGTGTGGACAGAGTGTTGGATGGTACGGCCGTGCGTGGCTTTGTTGGTGGGACTGGTACCATTGTTATTTTATACCTGCAGTTAACTGTTATCTTATACCACGTGTGTATTTCTTATATTGTCCTGTGATGGGGTTATCCAACAAAATTAGGATCCTGCCCATGTGGAGGCGTTGTCACCAGATGGATCAGGTACACCCCAGGCTCCCAGCCGCGGAGGTTCAGGCCTCCTGTGAGCCTCAGGTAACACACCAACACACACAGTGCAGCCATATCTCCCATAGGGTGGAGGAAACTGCGCTACATTTCCCTTTCCCATTGTAGTCAGACCCAAAGGTAGGACAGTTCTGTTTCTACAGAACGATTTACACCAAACGTTGAGAACCATTGTTACCTTTATATAACAAATTCATTTTATTAGGCCAAACTGTGAATACCAACCAGCTGCTTTATCGGTTTAAAAAAATGAATGTGCATTTAAATATATATATATTTTTGGGTGCTAGTCCATTTTTTTATCACGTACTCCATTTTAATAAAAGGACCTGGTTAGCGCAAAAGAAAAAAGGTTAACTCTAGGCATGTTAATACATGTTAACTACCTGTAGTTATGTAGTTTAGTGAATAAGGCCAGTTTCAGAGCACTTCTCTATACACAAGTGTTGAGATATTTCCATGAATGTGTCACAACCCTGGCTTAACACAACATTATAAAATTATTCATAAGGCAGTGCCAAATATAAATCAAGGAAATAAAACTAACTAATACACCCTTAATCCTAATTTAAAATATTAAATGTAGCTTTTAATAAAACAAAGTATAAAAATCCTGTGAAATACTTGCCTTGTTCAAGTATACACTACATTTTCAACATATTAATTACTAAAGGAAAATATAGTTCTCCTTGGCGCCAGATCCTTAGTGACGGAAATGTCAGAATACTGTCTGTGTCCAATTGATCCTTGTATTAATTCAAGGATTCCCCCCCCCCCCCCTGGTGGGAGATACACAGCTTCTGCTACCTAGGGTGTGGTGCGAGTACCTGTTAGGGTTAGGAGAGCTGAGTTTGATCAGCGGTGATAGGGAGATCAGGACAGGCTTAGGTTCATTCTCTGAACTTCTTCTCAGGGTGCTTAGCGCCTCCAGCAGTAGTGGGCTCCTGGGTGTTCAGAGTCCAGGCCCCACTGTTGCATGCTTCTTCCCTCCTGCCCAGGGACTGACACTTGGACAGGAATATGATGAACAAGGGTCTTTATTCTGGCAATCACTGCAGATATTCTTCATACAGCGGTGCAGGGTCTCAGAGACTCCAAGCCTCGGGATGATGCTTGACCCAGATATTACAGGGCATCTGTTGGTATAATCAGATGTTCCCCCAGCCCCAGGGGCTGGAGATGGGCATGCTCATCCTGCGATGTGAGAGATTCATAGCCCTACTGCTCTCTTCCTCATCCAGAGCAGGACTGAGTAAATTTGGCACTGCCCCCTCATGAGGAAGCAGAAGGGAAGGGCTCATGGTCTATACCTATCCCTGATAGGCTTACACAGGCCACGAGTCACCACCTTACTTCTGTCTATCAGCATGAAGGGGGGTCACCAGCCCACAGAATTAACCTCTTACTGCCTGCAGCTAGCAGGACTTACATAACAGGGAGGGGAAAGACAGGCAGAAAAGACATACCCTGTTACATATATAGGGGGCTATGCACTAAGCTCAATGGCTTTGCGTTCTGATTTTGCAAAAAAGCAGGTTCGCTAAAAAGTGAAGCCGGGGACGCGATTCACTAAGGCCTTGAGCCCATTTTGAAACGTACCTGCTCAAAATAACTCAGAACAGCCACAGCGTATGTGATGCTTTTTTCCCCCTGCTAGCGTTCTTAACCTTTACGTACGCTAGCTGATAGAAAAAAAAGCCGCATGTAACATTTGCATGGAGATTTGCCATCTCTAAGCAAGACTGTTACAGGCGATCGTACACTAAATAAATACATTTTAATTATAGTGTACATGAGCAGGGGGTCTCAGGACCTGAACGGCATTGGTTTCAGGTCCGAGGACCCCCTACTTCAGGAGATATAGGCTCCGTTATGGGGTGCCGGTATCCCCTGCACTTTAAAGCTCCCGCGTCACGTGACCATAAAGGGGCCTATATCTCCTAAATTAGGGGGTCCCCGAGGCTGAAACCAATGCGGTTCAGCTCAGGAGACCCCCTGCACATCTACACTAGTATTAAAACACACATAACAATAAACAATAATTCATTACCGTAGCGGATAGCCGCTATGGTAATGAAGCTGCTTTAATGTATTTTTAATAATAGTGTGCAGGAGCAGGGGGTCCCCTGAGCTGAACCGCATTGATTTCTGCCTCAGATACCTCTGCTTCCCGAGTTACAGGCCCCGGTATGGGGCATCGGTGCCAGTGTCGCCGCCATCTTTATAGCGTCCAACACATAAAATCACCACATTGCATGTTACAATAAATCCAGCATCGATTGTAAATATAAACCAACAAACCAGCAGCTACACAAATGTATATGAAATGTCACACAATTGCATTGAGTGTGTACATGATGCAATTAATCTGTGCATCATGTACTGTAACTCTATGCAAAATATATGTAACAATAAAATACACTATGAACAATGTCCCCTAACCACCAATGCCATCATGAAAATCAAATAGAAACAAAGCAACATCAATACAATTAGCATCAATCAATTAATCCATTTCCATCCTCAAACAATTACAATACAATGCAAATCAATTATACAGTTCAGAGCGTGGGAACTCCATCTCAACTCTGATTGGCTCTAGTAGACCATGTGACAGAGGCTTGGGGGAGAACGGATGTGACGTCATTGAAAGCCTGTCACATGGTACTTGAGCCAATCAGAGTTGGGATGTATTTCCCACGCTCTGATTGGCTACCGTACCATGTGAGCCTGGCCATCTTTCTTTTCATGATGTCATCTTAAAGGCAATTGAAGCACAGCCATTCTGATTGGCTGTGCTTTCATTGCCTTTAAATGATGTCATCATTTCTTTTTTTCCGGCCAAATCACATGTTTTTCACGGCCCAATCAGGACCGTGGGAAACATTTGACCAAAATGTGACGTCATAGGCCATAAAAGCCTATGTTGCCTCATTTTGAAGTCAGTCGCCAAGGAGGGAACACCTCCCCTCCTAAGAAGAGAAGAAGGACGTGGCGGAAGAAGACAGAGAAGACCCCAAAGAAGAAAAGAAGACCCCAAGACAGACGGGAAAGATTACAAATAGAAGAAAGAAGACACCGTTATGGATTGTAAGGGTTTATTATTTTATGGTTACCTGTGGATTGTTTCCAGTGCTTCCGTGTCGCCTGGATTTCGATGAGTGGGCATCTAATGGTGAGTAAACAAAAGAAAAGTTTATTATTTTTACTTTTACAGGTTTTTTGGATTTTTGATTCATGTCTTTTATTTTTTCAGTCCCATTTAATGTCCGTGAATGTATCTATGTATATACATACGTTCACGGACACTGAATGGGTATATTGTATGTGATTTTTGTATGTAAATGCATTGTATTTTATGCTCTATTATTGCCCCTGCATTTTATGTATATCTATCTATATGGATAGACATACAGGGATAATAATTGATTGTTTTGCTAATGTTTATGTTCTTTTCATGTATGGCTAATGTATTTATCAGCTTTATTTTGTCATTGTTGTGAATAATGTAATTTGTATTTAGTTACAGGTTATTTGTAATGGCTTATTTCTGGTAGTTTGATTAGAATGATGGTGGTTACTTTAAATTAGAATTCTTTTGGCAATGGTTTGGCTTTAGGAATTGAATAGAGAATTGTATAATTGATTTATATTGTATTGTAATTGTTTGAGGAAATGGATTAATTGATTGATGCTAATTGTATTGATGTTGCTTAGTTTCTATTTGATTTTCATGATGGCATTCGTGGTTAGGGGACATTGTTCATAGTGTATTTTATTGTTACATATATTTTGCATAGTGTTACATGATGCACAGATTAATTGCATCATGTACACACTCAATGCAATTGTGTGACATTTCATATACATTTGTGTAGCTGCTGGTTTGTTGGTTTATATTTACAATTGCTGCAGGATTTATTTTAACATGCAATGTGGTGATTTTAAGATTAACAATTCATGTTATGATTTATGCATGTTTTATGTGTTTCATAATGGGCAAATAATATATTATCCATATCTGGATAATAGTTATTTTGCACATTATTGTACTGTATGTGTTGGGGGGGGGGGGGGGGGGAAGGGGGGTGCATGTATGTATTGAATGTATAGGTCCGGTTTATTTTTTTTACATACAGGGTTTGTTCCTTTGGTCTGTGAGAGACCTCTGGTGACCACCTGAGGTATCCTCGGGCTTCTCATGGGTACCAGGCTGTGTGGTCCACGGGGGACACCTGCGGGGATGAACCGGTGGCCACACATCTGTGGGGGCACCACGGACCCGTAGGGACCACCCGTGGGTCGCCAGACTCCCGTGGGAACCACCCGAGGCCCCCACGACACTGTGGGCCTGAGGGGCCCCCAGACATCCGCGGGCCTACCATGGGGACCCAATTGTGGCCCACGGTGATCCGCAGAGACCACCTGGTGGGCCATGGCGCCTTGCGGGACCCACCAACAGGCCTCCAGACCCTCTATGAAACAAATTGCTGGTAACCTGTAGGTCTGTGAGGTGACCCGTCAGGCCCACCGGGGACTCACTTGGGCCTGGGGTATGAACCCTGTATGTAAAAGAATAAATCATGTATTTATGGGGGGGCACAGGGGGTGGGTTATGTATTTAGTAAATAGAATGATGTTTATTGTGGGGCTGTGTATTGTTTTTATTGTGGGTACTGGGGGTGGGGGGAGGGGGTATTGGCCCCAAGGGTATGTGTAGGCCTTCCGGCTGGGTAGTGGGTGAGGGTGGTTAGGCCTCACGGGGTGGGGGGTTAGTGGGGGAGGGTATGTAGGCCTGCCGAGTGGTGGGTGAGTGTGGGTTAACCCCTTAATGACTGTAGCGGTTAATAAACGCTATGGTGATTAAGGGGTTAGGGGACATTACATTGGCTATTGTGATTGTTCTGCATGTTTTGCAGCACCGGAGGGGCATGGGCAGGATGAAGTTGAGGATGAAGACGGCCTTCATCGTGGGTGCCTGTAAAAAGTAAGTGTCATATATATTGACTGTATTTATTGTAATTTATATGTATTTAAAATGGGCAAATGCATTATTATCCATATGTGGATAATAGTAATTTTGCCCATTACTGTATAGTATGTGTTAAGGGGGTGTATTTAGTTATTAATATTGTTTATTATTTTTGGAGGTGCAACATTGGTACCGCAGGCCCGCGGGTACCCCGGGACTCCCGCGTGGACCCCCGCTTGGTGAGCGGGGACACCCGGACCCCGCGGAGTCAGCCGTGGTCACCCGCGTGACCCCCGGGCTCCCTCGGGGACCCCCGCGGGGTCAGCCGTGGACACCCGCCGGCCTGTTGTATGGGTTTTGCGCATGCAAAATTGAAAAGCAATAATTTTTTCTAAGTACAGCTTTTTTTGCGTCTACTCTGACCTGACGTGTTCTGATCAACGCAACTTTCGCGTACGCTAAGGTTGCGTTGCTTAGTGCATCACACTTAAGGGCAGAATTTAACGCAAACGGTTACGAACAAGCAAAATTCCGGAAAAAAGTCAGTTTTAGAGCGCAAAGTGCCTCTTTGCGTTGTTTAGTGCATCGGGTTGAGCGCAACATCACATTCTAAGAGCACTTTGCGCTCTAAAAGTGACTTATCGGAGCTTAGTGCATGATCCCCAAAATCTTCAATGCATTTTAATATCCCGACTCCCGACCAAATTCAAACGTACAAATATTTCCGTAAAGTAAAAACAAAAATACTGGGGCGGAAGCACCAATCAACCAGGGCTCCAGAGCTTTGGAGCCCTGGTTGATTGGGGCTTCCGCCCCAGTATTTTTGTTTTCCTATGTATATTCCCAACCAGTGGCTCGAGCACCCACATACTATATATTGGTAATACCATAATACTTTACATTTTTTTGGCTGGACTGTCGCTGTTTTCAATTATATATTTATCATTTTTTTTGCACATTTTTCTAATTTACCTCTTTTTTGATTTTTGGATTCTAAGGAGAAAGGGATTTTTTCCATTTATGGACTATAAGATACACAATTTTAATTTTATAAAAGAGCTATATATATATTTTTTTTTCATCCAAAAGTGCATATATCTTGAGTTCAATTACTAATTAGCAAACACCTATTCAACAAGGTACAAGCATTATGGCCTCCTCAGACAATGAGGATATTTGTGACATGAATACAAAATCAACACCTTATGTCACACTCTGCTCTGACAATGCAGGACGTTCCAGACAAGCAGCTTATATTTTCAATGACTCAAAAGACATTATATGTGACGATAAAATGAACTTGTCCTTATATTTTGTGACACTAGAGAAACTGTTAAGCCAGAAAATCAAATTATGGTGGGAGATAACATCTCTGGAAAACTACAGTATGTGAGAAGTAAACGAATCCCTAGAGGCTTAAGGATAAAGAAAACACCATCGTTTGGCTTCATTAATAGAGGGTTTGAGGAAAATTGGACTAAAATATTAGATTCATGTTCAATAAAATTAATGGAGCTCATTATACAAACTAAAGTAGTCGAGAAAAATCTCCTATTAGAAAATATTAAGAAACTCCAAGAAACTTGACAAGTTTGAGAATATGCCAAACTTTGCCACTAATGACAATCTCCTATACCAGAACATTACCAAACTTGATAAAGAAATCATGGAGAAAAAACAAATAAAATTTGACAGGGACCGCTTAGATTATGAGCGTGGACAGGTATATACAGTATCTGGCAAAAACCTTCTCGCCCAACAAGGAATCCCAATACTCCAAATAAGACCAAAAAATCCCATCAAAAGAACCAACAACATTCACAAGGTCCAAAAGAGAAATCCACGCCCAGACCCTCTATACTTAAAAAGAAATCAGGTGATCAATCAAGTTTTTCAGATGCCTCTGACAGTGGCTATCGGTCACATGGAGTGTCTTTTTCAACTAGACAGACATCAAACCAATATGAATACAGCAGTGACTATGATTCAGAGTATGGTCAAGGATCCAAAAGTGAACAAAGACAAGCACCATCATTGTTTTTACAGTCAAAAAACGACCAAGGACAAGACGCTCAAAGGGACGAGGGCGCAGTCTCAAAAAGGAAAAAATACACTTAAACCTAGAAGATAATGTTATCAATATCTCGGGGGTGCCCCTCTCTGTGAATGAACTGTCTTTACTCAACAAGGGACTTAACTTCGCTCCTCTTGAAAACTTCAGATTGTTTAACACCATTATTGATCTACAATGTTTCGTTAGAAAATTAGTATTGAAAAAGTTTTTTCATAAAGATGATGTTAATGTACATGATGAACTTATCAATGTCCCTCCTGTTATGTTTCAGGATTCTGAGTTAGTTAATGAAAACGATGGTTTAACATCATTCACTGAGTTATGTACCCTCCAGGATATGAATAGTCTCCTAGATAAACAGACCACACAAGAGGAGAATATATCTGTATCCTCCTTTCTGGTAGGCTCAAGAGACTCAGGTTTGAAGACTCGCTCAAATTTTTATCCCTCTTATATAAAAGGCCCACGCATAGCCACATTCGAGAAATTGGTCGAAAGAGATCTATTACTATTGGAAAAAGGTTACAAATTCACCCCCCTTCTCGGCAACAATATGTCCAAAGATGATCGTCTTAGCATTCAAAGTCTGATGACCAACAAAAACTTGGTCATAAAGAATGCCGATAAGGGGGGTGCAATTGTTGTCCAGAGTAATGTTAAATATAAGCTAGAAGCATTACGACAATTACACGACATGAACTCATATAAAACTCTAAAATCTGACCCTACAGATGTATTTGTAGTACAGCTAAATAACATTCTTGACTTCGGTGTCATTCTACAGGTATTGAGCGACAAAGAAAGAAGCTTCCTGTGATCCCCATCTTTCACCATCTCCCAAAGATCCATAAATCTCTAGTCGACCCTCCGGGGCGACCAATAATATCGAGTATTGGATCTTTGGGAGATGGACTATCCAGATATATTGACATTTTTCTGCAACCACTGGTCCACAAGCTTCCGTCATACCTACAAGATTCCACAGATTTACTTAATTCACTCTCACATTTCACTTGGTCACCCAATTATTTATGGGTTACTTTAGACGTCACTTCTCTTTACACTATAATTGATCACTCACAAGGTATTGCAGCAGTACAACACTTTCCTAATCACTCATCCTTATCCCCAGCACAGACCACGTTTATATTAGAATCTATTTTATATTTACTCACTCACAATTATTTTCTTTTTGACACCACTTATTATTTACAGACACGAGGTACCGCAATGGGAACCTCATTCGCACCTTCATATGCAAATTTGTTCATGGGATATTTGGAGCACATGCACATTTTTAGTCACAGTAATTATTTTCGTAAAAACATCACATTCTATCGGAGATTTATTGATGACCTGGTCTTAATTTGGGAAGGTGACACAAGGTCCCTGACGGAATTTGTGGACTAGTTAAATACAAACAATTATAATCTGCATTTTACTTTTTCTTTTCACCATCAGAAATTGAATATTTAGATTTACTTTTATCTATTGATTCATGTCAATCTATCCAACATTGTGTTCAAAAAAGCCAAAACCTTATCAAACTATATATCACCTAGTATGTATAGAAAACCACATACAAAAACTAGGGGTTTTGTCCCCCAATTGGTTTCTTCAAGTGTGGCTTTTGTAAAGTCTGTACGCATGCAAAGTCGATTAAAGTAATACACTCAAAGGTAAATAGAAACAAGATCAGATTGAGGAGTTTTATTACATGCAATACCAAGTATGTGGTATATATTCTGACATGTGGTTTTGGTATGAGCTACATAGGGCGTACAATACGTCCATTAAAGCTCTGAATAATGGAACATATTAGAAGCATTAAGAACAAGGATCGGAGGTTCCCAGTGGCACAACATTTTATGGAATGCCCTAAAGGCAATCTAGACCATCTAACCTTTAGTGGTTTAGAACACATTCCACTCTCAGTCCGACGTGGAGATCGCCAGAGGATCCTTAATCAAAAGGAAATGTTCTGGATCTTCACGTTGGATACCATGACACCTCGAGGTATCAACGTAGACTGGGAGATAAAACACTTTTTGTAAAAAATTCTAAAAAACCTCAAAACGATGTGTTCTTGCCATTGGGAACCCCGATATACATATATGTTCTTACATATGTTCCTATACATGTTCCCATATGTATTGCTGACCCATGTAGCTTGTCCATAGACACATCAATCTGCAACAACAATCACTATGTTTGTACTATATGTATTCATTACATATATAGGTAACAAATAGAATGGTTAATTGGCTGTCCTTTTGTGTACCTTCAAGTTCCAGTATATATTTCTCTCCCTTGATGTGTTAAAAATACCTTGGACTCAGTTTAATGACTCAAGAATTATGAATATTTGTTTTATCAGCACAACATGTTCATTATATGATCCAATCTAATTGTCACATGACAATAATGTATACAATATTTGATATATACTCTGGATCACATAAGCTATTGGTGTTCCAATCCTCCTACCCCCCCCTCCCCCCTCCACCCCCCTCATCCCCATCGTGGTGCCCGCTGATCTGCCTCTCCCCGTCGGTATAGGCGCCTTTTCTAATTTCCGTAAAGTATATCTGTTTTTTGGGTTTTGGAAGAAGAACCTTTAAGCTCTCCAGGCTGCCACCCCCGTTAAGGGATTTCACTCTCTATTTTCATCTGATGGACTTGGTAACATCCAATTGCCAATCACAATCTGTTTAACTATTGCACAATTCTAGTAGGTTTAGCTCTTGGTGTATGTATTCATTTATTTTTTTGTTTTCTACCATATGAATTACTAAAATTGAGCGACCTTGTTGCTTGGTCTAATAATAGATTTAGGGGACGTAGGTCATTTTTCCCCTCACCTTTGAAGATGCCATCTCAACGTGCATTACTGTGATCCCTCTCCAGATGAAGCCTCCGTGAAACGTACGTCAGAGGGCAAAGGTCACGACGCCGTGACATCACGCACCGCGACACGCACTCCGGCAGCCTGCAGACGAACACAGGCTGTACTGGGACGCCGGTGGAGCAGCATCAGCTGCATGAGTGTAGGCACACAGATACCACGGATCACGCTCCCTGCAGGGATAGCACAGACAAGGTACTGAGGGACTTCTCTCCCTCTGTTCTTTCCTCTCTCTTCCCCCCTTTTCCCCCCCTTGTGACGTAGGGGTATGTTTTTGAGGGAGAGCATTTTGGGAGTCAGTGATCTGTTTACTCAGCATTACCATTGCTGCCATTACCCGCAGGGACAGTATATATTGGTTTGCAGGGACTTCCCTTTCTCTCTCCCGTCCCTGTGTGTAGCTAGTAGTATTCAGGGCTAACTTATGCGGGGTTTAGTACTATTCATCACATAGCAATATCATTTGCCAGTGCATTTTTCTGCTAAGCAGCTCAGCAGTTAGGTTACCATACCAATTGGCAGGTTTTAGCATTAATCCTATTTTTTCTTTGTGTGTATCATGTGCGTGGAGCTATAGGTGCTCCTTATCTATTTTGCATTTAAACACCATCTGTATACCCAGGCTCACGAGCGTGGATCACTCTTTCCCTCTGTGTCACAAGACAGTGGGACATGTTGCGTTATTTCATTTATCCCACACTGCCCATGTTATCTCCTTTGTAACAGGGCATTGGGCTGCTCTGGGTACTATAGCCATATGTTGGTGCCAGAATATACGCTGGTGGGTTTTATATGCATTGACGTTGTGACCACAGCAGAATTACCTGTCAGCCAATAATCTATTTGGTATGTTTTACTCGTGATTCTGGTTCTTATTTCCCAGTCCGTCGTGCTGCATTACTAGTTACTTACAGGTTTGACTGGTCCACATCAGGACAGGGGTATACTCTTAGATTTGGGCTGTGGTGCTTACCACGCCGTATACGCAAGCCACCAAGTGGACATACGCATGACGCACTATAATTACTTCATCTATTTCCACTGTTACTACTGTCTGGTTCTAATTCATTTTATTAATTTTTATTATTAAAGGATTTTAAGACAACCATATTGCAATACACATTGGACCAGAACTTTGCTTCTTACTGCACATCCACGGCTAATTCAGGTACTACTCCCCTTCCAGACATAGAGTGCATTTTTAGGGACTTATCCAGACGGCAGTGTCTTTGCTACATCTGGTGTTTTCTCTTCTATTGTTTACTGTTAGCCTACAGGATTCCATTATTGTACATTCAATGGCACTCAATACCACAGAAGGATTCGCATGATATGAAATGTTTAAAATAAGGATATTTATAAAACAAAAACAATCTAATGAATAAAAAAAAATCTAAGATATACATTATGAGCTGGTCTTACAGATAATGTCCAGTATATAGGATTGACTCAGCCAAAACTCATCCCCTATGCTTTTTCCTTCACAACACAAATATAATTATTACCTCATCTCTTCCATCTACAGTAATTGGGAATCATAACAAGGAAAACAAATCTCATTATGATGTAATGAGAAGATTGTAGCAAGTTGAGTTATTTGAGCCCGTTTGACATGCAACCTATTATTTCCTAATCGTTGAACCTGTAAGACCCACAATTTTACCCCAATGTCACTTTTAGTCAAGAAAATTCATGTTTTTTTCTTCAAGTGACGTTATTTGTTCGCAAGTATTTTCTTACATACATAGATTTGATGATCTCTGTGTTCCCACTACAAACTTTTGTCCATTAGAATGTATCATGCCATAACTTAATTGTCCTAGTTATTTCATTGACTTTAGATGAAATAAGAGTACTGAACTGATTGGCTATATATTTACTGAATATTGGGCACATCTTTTAATTTTAAACGGTATTACCCATTGGCCAAACTGAATGAATTTGTACATATATGTACATAAATATTGTGACAGAAACCAAGGGATGGTAATAAATTCGATATATAGGGCTCCCAGGATACTGGACAGCTTCTATCCTCTTTTGGCTGGGAAGTGCAGCCACAGAATGGATGTCCTCCATCCCACAGTTTTGCAGGTGCTGGAACTGAGGGATGAGGGATCCAGACCAAAGTTTGTCTGCTGCCTGATTTCTGTCACCTGTCCTGTTAATTAGAAAACAGGTATTTAAAGCTGGTTTCCTGGTTCCTCTGCCCTTCTCCCCAAGAGCCTGGAGGCATGAAGGCTGGCAGCAAGCAGAAAGGGGAGAACCCTTCCCCCTAAAAGGGTAAATCATTTGTGTACTACCTTTGACTGTTAAGTTTGCTATTTTGATTTGTTGGAAGCGGGTAAGCCGCAAAAACCCTAGTCAGGGTGATCCTGTGTCTAGTTATTGCTCATGTGAGCAGGGTTTATTTTGTACATTGTTTTCAAAGTGTTGCAGTCCCAGTGCCTGGGACCGAATAAACAAGCCAGGAGCCTGCTTAAAGGAACATTGTCTCACGTCGCCTCGTCTCACTCACCTTAAAAGACCGTGTTCTAGAGGATCCGGACATTCGGCGGAGCCCCTGAGTAAGCCGTAAAAAAATGAACAGCCGGCACTCCAATGAAGCACAATAGGTAGGTGCATGTCCCATAATAAGTAGATAAACATATGATACCGTTCGCACGGGAATCAGCAGACAGCATTCAGGTTAATATTTGTAGAATATATATTGTAGAAAAGACACAAATCACCTCTAAATACCCAAAAATGAGATATAGAAAATGCACTGAAGATATAGAAGGTAACTAAAAATAATAATATTTTTTTTAGACTGATGTCAACAATGATATGAGTTGATAGCCAGTTCATTGTGCCTTTAATTTACTATGTATTGAAGTAATAGCTTGAAAAAATATATAGCTTTTTGGCAAAACTTGGCATGGATTCCTGTTGTATACATTTCCTCAGAATTTGAGAAACTCTTTATTTAATGGTTGTTGAACTGTAATATAGTTTTTGCACAAGGAAGGTAATACAGGGTTTATTCAGATTAATTAACTCTTTAGATTGCGCGTGTGTAGTTTGGACTGCATCTATATTTGGGAGTTTTGCAGTAACTGCATGTCAGTTTATAAATTCTCCAAGCATGTAGATTTGCTTGTTTGTTTTATTATGACTGGTAGATACAGAGGGGGAAAAAAAACTTACTGTAGAGTAAGAGATAAAATTATCAATGGAAGTTTTTTGGATGGCAAATATTCTACAGAAGCTGTTGATGATCTGCAGTAATTGTTGTCATGGGTGCAAAGAACGACATCAATCTGTTTCTTTCTTGAAAGTAGATTAGCATGTTGCCAGTCAATTATGTCACCAAGAGATGATGGACATCCTGCTGTAAAGGGCCTTCTACATTGTGCCAACAGAACTGTGGCACTGAAAAGGTTAGTGAGAGAATGTAATTAGATGGAACATTGGCTCAAGATGTTGCTTGATCACATTTGACTCATTATATATTTCACACATCATCTGTAAGAATAATTACATTAAGCAATTTCCCAGACAAAAAATGAAAAGGAACAACAATAATAAATGCTTTATTTCGTGTCCATATAGAAATAAGTTTCTATAATTAATTCTGGTCATACAAAAGAAGGGAGACTCTTGTCTCAGCCAAGTATGTCAAATGTGTAAAAGAAAATGATGCAATGGAGAAGTGTCTATAAACACAAAAGCAAAGAGCAGAGAAAGGCTTCACCGTTGTCTGCACTCAATCCGTAAAGTCATATTTGAAAAAGGGCTGACAGAAAAAGCTCCAAGGTTATGGGATATTGTTAACAAAGAGCACTTTTGACAAAGTCATTGTGTTTGAAAGAAAAAGTCTTCCTTCATAGAAATAAATCTGTAGAAAACCGTCTCGTGTGTGTGTGTGTGTGTGTGTGTGTGTGTGTGTGTGTGTGTGTGTGTGTGTGTGTGTGTGTGTGTGTGTGTGTGTGTGTGTGTGTGTGTGTGTGTGTGTGTGTGTGTGTGTGTGTGTGTGTGTGTGTGTGTGTGTGTAAAATCAATTTTAATTGAATCGAAAAAAGAAATAAAAAAAGTGGTACTGTCGAATACTTAGGGTAAACAGGACAAACCGCTATAGAGATAATTAAAAGATCCAGTAATTCAGGACACTGATCTAGAGACAAATACTTCAGTAGTCTGTATTTAAGAAAGTATCCTGCCTCAGTGGCTGATTGGGTCATTAATCAGAACACAAAACCCCAGCAAGCTCTTTTTGGGAACCCCTGAGCCCCCACAAAATATATGTATGTATTTGTGTCAAAATAGAGTGCTATCGAGCGTGGCATATGTATACAACAGACGACAGAGAAGCCCAATGCTACATTCAACATGGCAGAAATACACAGTAAAATACTTATATATTCTCTTGAAAAAGGGTCATTTAGTTTAACCCTTTGGCCAAAGCGTTGTAAGCCTGCGAGCCACGACAAGGCAGACACCCGTTCGCAAGTCCTAGCACTACCAGATAAAATACTGTGTTCTGTTAACGTATTCTCAGCTGTTTCAGCTATTGGGGGTTGGTGGCTCCTCCTTCCCAGGTTTTAAGCCAAAGGGTTAAACTAAATGACCCTTTTTCAAGAGAATATGTAGTATTTTACTGTGTATTTCTGTCATGTTGGATGAAGCATTGGGCTTCTCTGTCGTCTGTAGGTCATTAATCAGTAAGAGAATGGAACAGACTGAGAAGGAATAGTTATTTAACAGGTATCTGTGTTTATTAGGTTACTAGAACATATCCTAATTCAGGCAGGTACCCGTGAATCATATTCTGATCCCACCTTCAGTGTATGGGCAGCCTAACCGAAGATGCAGTCATTATTTTTAAAGTGTTGTGAAACAAATTAAGACATTTGAGCCTATTTGTTATTGTGCCTTAAATGTTTATAAACATTTTCCATCCTCACCTTAATAATATCTGTGCAATTGTGATATATTTAATAAATACTGATTACAATTGAAATATCAGCCATACATATGAATTGCTTTGCTTGACTTTTCCCTGGAGTAAAATAAGCTTGTGTACAAAATAAAATGCCCTTTAATAACTTAGATGCTTTTATGGCATTGCACACATTTTCACGAGGCCAGAACAAGAGCATACATTTGATAACTACCCTCTAGTCTTAATTGATAATATATAATAACACTGCACTAATGATCTCACTGATGTTGCTTCAGGCCCTTAACTTTGAAACAGAAATAGCCTTGAAATAGGTCACTTGTTTTACATGATTGTGCTTGCTTTGTTCAGCAAATTGTTATTGTCAAATTAGCATATGCACTTGAGGTCTTTTATCCCCATATTTTGCATATAGACATTTATTTTAATAGAACCTATAGTGTATGAACATGTTAGATGTGTATAATTATTGTGAAAGTTCAGTACATATGAGCCAGTATACACCAAAAAAATGATCATCTCAAAAAATATAACTTGTTATAGCAATGAGGATGTCTTGAATGCTGTGATAAGTTTTAATATACTAAAGAAAAACACACATTTGCAGACTGCATATCTTTCTGTGCACATCTAGGGAAAATACAGTACATTAGCATTATTAAAAGCCCCTACGTAATAAAGTTTAGGGAGGTATACTTTTTATGATGCTGCTTATCACAACCTTCAAATGATCTATGTACCGTATGTAATGGTTAACATTTCAAGCAGTGGGGAATGTTACACAGCTGCTCTTTCCTTGTGTAAAGAATACAGTTCAACCCTTTGGATCCCTGAAAGTAAACAGCCCTGATCAAGGTCCGGAACCAATTGGGCTCTAATTGGTGATATCCTCCTGCATCGATGCTGATGTTATATTATATCAGCGCCGATCTCCGAGGAGCGATGTGGTAATGAGAGACAGCAGTAATTACTGTATAGACTCCCACAGTAATGGTGCATAGATTGTAACCCTTGATCAGGGTTGTTTACTCAGACAGTGCTACGAGTGCGTGATTATGTACCGCACTTAGCTCTGGGCTAGCTGTGCAATCTATGCACCATTACTGTGGGCGTCTATACAGTAATCACTGCTGTCTCTCATTACCACATCTCTCCACGGACATTGGCGCTGATATAATAGAACGATCAGCATCGATGCAGGAGGATATCACCAATTAGAGCCCAATTGGTTCCGGACCTCGATCAGGGCTGTTTACTCAGACAGCGCTCTGAGTGCGTGATAATGTACCGCACTTAGCTCTGGGTTAGCTGTGCAATTTACACTATATGAGTCCATACAGTAATCAGTGCTGATATTATACTAATTATTGGCACGTGATTCGGGACAAACTAGCCTGTTCATGCTATACTAACAGCCCCTCAATACCAACTACTCCACGGACATTGGCTCTGATACAGTACTAATGATCTATATCAATGCAGGAGGATAACATCAATTAGAGCCTTATTGATTCCTGATCTTGATCTGGGCTGTTGACTTAGACAGCACTAAGGGTGCATGATATTGCACCGAGATCCGAACCGAATACAGCATCATCTATAGGCAATCAGACTGTTGTACATCAGTCCCCAGTATATCAGCCTTACAAGGCTTACTTATATATATTTTTATAAGTTCAGTATTAGGACACTAGCCCATATACCTTCACTATTTTTTGATCGAGAGCACTCTTACAGTTTTCACACATCGGTCTTAGACACTTCACTATGTTGTTCTATTTTTAAAGCCCTTTATTTTATATTCATTTTGGACATTAAAATAATTTTAAATACTTCATTCATCATTTGTAGTGTTAGAGTGCTTGTAACTAGGTTTTCTGTTCTTGTGTATGTATATTAGCCTTACCTAGTGAGCACCTCACTTTCACCACAATTTAGCAGTAGCAGGGTACTATCTGTGTTTCAATCATATACATACTTAAGATACACATAATTTACCAATGATGGGCTAATTGCAATTTTGTCCCATTATATAGCACATTAATTCTGAGGCTGAAGCAAAAACGCCATATTCCAAAATCCTACAGCATCCCAAAGACTAGTGTAGCCTGGTGCCCCCTGGCTATACTTTTCCTTGGCACTAACATTATAAATCCTGATAGGAACAGGCAGCGTTAGGGTTAAACTCCTGCACAAGGGTCTAGCTTGTGAGTTACAGACTGGATGGCTACAGTGTTATTATATCCAGGTGCAGGCTTAACGGCGAGTTGGAGTGTCATGCCTGGGAGGGTATTAACTGGGTCACATGTAAAATGGTGTGATACTTGTCAGTACCTAGACCTGCCCAGTTATGGGGCAGGGTTACAAACCACTCCCCAAGTATATCAGGAAACACTCTACTAAATTGTGGGCTCTGTTCTTTCCCCTCTGGGGGAAGAGGTTCTGTTCTCCCTCTATGGAGTGGAGGAGATTCTACCTTGCCCCATCAGGGGGTAAGGGTGTAAAGGCTAGCCTAGGGGTCTCAACCCTTTGGAGTGACTAGCCAGTGAAATGATGAAGGGAATGCTGTATCCTGTTTTCCAATAAACATCCAGTTGTACAGTTGTTGGTCTGAGACTAATTACTGGGAGGGAAGTGCATGTGGGGAGAACTCATGTCCCTGGCAGGAGCCCTGCAGAATGGAGGTGCTGCACCAAGTGACCTGATGCTGAAAACCTGCCCTGTTCTACTCCCAACTACATCGCCAGAGACTCAGACCTTCTGGAGCCTACAGGTATGCACCACCACACCAGTAACATGAGGCACTTATCCAAGGAGAGCAGATCTCCCTTGGGAAGGATGGTGGGGGGGGGGGGTGGATGGGGAGGGGGGGTAAGGGTGTTACACTAGAAAGGAATATTTTTTAAGATGGAGCTTTGAGACTAAAGATTGTTACAGCAACTTCCTCTAGTCCATTGCGTTAATACGCAAAGACAGAATGTTGGCTGAGACACAATGATCCCTGTGTTTGTAAAGTTACCACAGGATATTTGACTTCCACCTTGTCACGATGGAAATATGCAGATGCTGGTTTGGTGTTCTAGAACAGTGCCTCCAGAATGATTTACAGTGCACTATCTTCTCGGAGCAAGGCTGCTCAAATGTGGAGGATTTCCAAGTTCCCCAGCTGGGATTCAACCTGTTACTGTCTCCTCGAGAGCCAAAATACCAACCATGAAGCCAACTCAAACAGACAAAAAAAATGTTATGATGTGAAACACAAGGAAAAGTTAAGTGGAAAAAATATGAGGCCATTTTAGATGCACAAAGACCGATTCATTAAAAAAAAAATGAAAGGCGTGGCTGTTTTTTTAGGCACATACCCAATACATAATCATTACATTGCTGTGTAATAAACATCCATTGAGTCATTTTGTTATTGATGATGTATTTGCTAAGGCAAAAGAAACACGACAATATTTTTAATTTAATGTGCGCATTGCACTGTATATTACTGGCACGCAGCAGGGGAAGTCTGCACGCATTTCCCTCTTCTTTCATACTGTGCACTTTTTTTTATTATGTTGACAGTATAATGAATGTACCGAACACATAAATACCCATGCTTACTAAGTGATGCTATTGCATAAGTCACCTTCCAGCACTGGAAGACAGCAAACGACCCATTCAAGTGAGTGGTGTGGAGGGTCTTTATGGAATCCCTACTTCGTAAATGCAGTCCTTAATATACAGTATTTGCACATTTGAGAGGGAGAAGTATACAGATAGAAAAATGTTCATGAATGTTTTTTATGAAATCTGTTTTTTTGCTACAGTTTATTTTGTAATTGTCTAAGAACTATTAAAGTAGACTACAGTAAATCTAAATTATATTGCAAGCTGCTTACTCCATCTGGAAAAACTATTCTTGTTTTATAACCTTATATTCCATATATTGTTTCTTTCACAGTAGGTTAGATCTAACGGATAAGCAGACACCTTTAAGTGAGCTCTGTACCAGCTCTGCACAATGATGTTCTGCACTCATTGCTATTGCAAGAAAATATATGATTTCTGTACTTTTTGCTATGTAAGCTCACAGACTGTCTGAAATTCAGGGATGTATATATTGCATGTAAAATCAGCATAAGAGCATAGACTTATAGTTCCTGTCTTGATGATCTTGATGGTCTTAAAGTGTATACAACAAAAAACAAAGAAACCCAAAGCTACATCCAAAATGACAAAAATACACGTGAAATACCTATATAGCTCTTGTTAAAGGGTCATTTAGTTAAACCCTTTGACCAAAGCATTATAAGCCTGCTTGCGACATTAAGACATGACCATGACACTAACTGATTAAAATTCTTATTTACCTCTATAATTAGAGGAAGAATGATCGCATTGGATCTGTCACAACCATCTGCATGCAAGACCTGATCACTTGGAAAGTGGGGGGGAGCGGGGGGGAGCTTAAACCCTGGGAGGGAGGGGCCACTGACCTCCAAAACAGCTGAGACCAGCTGGACAAAGTTAATAAACACACAGATACCCAGCACACTCTCAGGAACCCCCAAAAATTACACACACACATATATATATATATATATATATATATATATATATGCAAATACAACTGTATGCTCATCTGCATGTCTTAGGCAGGTCAGCAACCCCGCCTTTCCCCATTATCACCCAGCATACAGCACTTCCACTGCAGCAAGGGATTCTGGGAAATGACATGCAAATGAGCACACAGTGTCACTTTTTGCCTCTAAAACCATTTTTAACATGGTTCCCTATATATATATATATATATATATATATATATATATATATATATATATATATTATCAATTGGAGTGCTAGTAGACGTGGCTAAATGTATACAACAAAAAAACAAAGAAGCCCAAAGCTAGTTCCAATATGACAAAAATACACAGTGAAATACCTATATATCTCGTGAAAAAGAGTAATTTAGTTAAACCCTTTGGCCAAAGCATTATAAGCCTGCATGCAGCTGGTTTGGACAGATCCAATACAATAATTCTTCCTCTAATTATAGAGGTAAATAAGAATCGTAATCAGTTAGTGTTAGGACCTGCTAATGGTCATGCCTTGATGTGGCTAGCAGGCGTATAACGCTTTGGCCAAAAAGGTTTAACTAAATGACCATTTTTCAAGGAATATATAGGTATTTCATTGTGCATTTTTTTCATATTGGATGTAGCCTTGGGCTTCTTTGTTTTTTGTTGTATACATTTAGCCACGCCCACTAGCACTCCAAATGACACCCACACCCACATATATATATATCCATCCAGCAACCCGGATGAAGTAGAGGCAGCACTTTTGGATATGGCGCTCCATTTCCGCGAAAGGGGTTATAAGTCCAGTGACATACAGGATGCACGTATTAAAGTGAGGCGGATTGATAGAGAGAGACTCCTGCAACCACAAGTCAAGAATCCTACACAGGACCGCTGTCACTTTGTCAGTACTTTCTCGACAGCCTCTGGGTTTATCAAGCGCAGTATTCGCAAAAACTGGCACATCTTGTCAAGTGACAATAGAATTGGCAACATCTGCAAGGATCCCCCTCTGCTATGCTACAAACGTGGGCGCAATTTGGGCGATATGTTTACGCAATCTGATCCAGTCACTAAATTTGGGGGAGCACTGGTGGAATGATAGAGTAGGGTACAGTCTGATTCAGGTGTGTGAGACTCTGAAGTGTTAAAGTGGATGTTTTTAAATCTAAAATAGTTTTAAACACTCACACGGCCTTGTGCAAATGCTTGCACATCAAGGTATCTTTACGTCCTCACTTCTTTTCCTTGTGGATTCGGTCTCCGCTTCTCGTCTGAGCTCTTCCTTTCTTTCTTTTTTGGTGTGATGTCACCTTCTTTATCTTGTGGGTTCGGTCTCCGCCTCTCGTCTGTGCTTTTCCTCTCCTTTTTCTTGTGTGTGGTGTCACCCTCGGAATAAAAGCATATATATATGAACAAAATATGAACAAAATAAGTGCAAGGGAACAATATAACCAGAGGTTATAATCTTAAAATGTTAGATTTTTAAAAACACTCACACGGGCATGTGTGGGTGCGCTCTAAAGGGTGGTATCTTTGGGCTCCAGAGGGTAGTCCCACTGCTCCAAATTACAAAACTTGACTAAGTGGCAAGTAGTAGGGGAGAAGGAAAAGATATGTCAAAGTATTACTACTCACACGGCCAAGTGTGAGTGCACACTTGGAAAGGTATCTTTAGTTGTTCTTTCTATCGTCCTTTGATAGGGAATTATAGCAGCCTCTGATGTGGATTTCTCTCTCCCAGAATGATAAAATAAAGTTATGAGCCCAGGGAGTCAAGGCTAAAGTCTTTAATCAAAATAAAAATAAACAACAAACACACCGCTTACTCAACTAGTGAGCTGCAGTGTGGGATAAGATTAAAAGCCAGTCTCTAGGGGATGTTTAGCAGGGCTCGTGGTGCTGCAGTAAAACTCTCTCCGCGTCCGGATGGAGCTCTGCACTTCCCGTGTCCTACTCCCGACGGTGGCCGCAACAGATCAAAATAGCTGGGGGATTTTGAGCAACGCGTTTCGCCCTATGGGCTTCCTCAGGCTCCGTAGTTAGAATGGATATGGCTCGCCGCTCCTCCTTTATATACTGCGGCCATCCAGACTACTACACCTCCCTCAATCTTGTTTCTAAAAACAGCTGGTCTAATTGAATGATTAGACGTGTAGTGTGTGTAGTTTAGCCTTATTGTAATCGTCCTTAGATAGATTTTCGTGACGTCACAGACGCCCTAACTCAGTAATAAAACATGGTTCTTTCTGTGGCTAAAGAAAGGTTACCTCTGTTTAAAAGTGATGAAATCTGCATGATCTCATTTTTCTGATTAATACATACAATTCCAAAAACATTTGAATAGATAGTAAAAGATATGTTTATCCCCTACCATTGTCTTTATTTAGTTAAGCAAAAATGTGGGATATAATTAATGCATTCTCAAAGTATAAATTACAGTCTTATACAGGAGTTGTTATGAACCTCATTAATAGCCGGGATGGAAGTTTCTTCCCTATGCATACTAATATAATATAATTTAATATTTTAAAAAGTGCTGTTAAAAAACAATTAATAGATATATAGTCGTAGCTATGTGAACTCTTCACCTTAAAAATAATGTGTTTGATGATCCAGATCTGCAAGATGAATCAAAAACATAATCAGTACCCTATATTTAGGCATGAAATATATCGTGTGGAAATTATCAATTCAACTATGGGACGGGGGGGGGGGAGGGGGGGTTGATGGGAAGTGGGGGTGTAA
Organism: Ascaphus truei; assembly: GCF_040206685.1. Lineage (NCBI taxonomy): Eukaryota > Metazoa > Chordata > Amphibia > Anura > Ascaphidae > Ascaphus > Ascaphus truei. The sequence goes on from NC_134483.1 coordinate 444,026,865, forward strand.
GGGGGTCACCCCCGGTTCCCCTGATCTTCCTTTGCCCCTGTCTTACCCCTGTGGCAGTGGGGGAAAGGGATGGCGAGCTTCACCCATGCGCAGTAAAGGTCGCGCACGTGGTCCCCATAGAAAAGAGCTGTACCAAGAACTACAATTCCCAGCAGCCTCTAGGGAATGCACTTTCACCCTGGTCACATTCAGCATTGAAGCCAATAGAGCTGGCAGATTCTCATGCTGCAGAGTTGCAACAATGTTGTGTGCAGACAGGGTTTTTGTGAGTTGGAGCACACTAGTGAGTCAGAGACCGGAGCAGCCAAGGGAAGGAGGTAGGGTACAGGAGTCAGGGACTCCCTGTACTAGGCCAGCACCCCCAGGGCCCGAGATAGCTCAGCTCCCCAGTAAGGTGAGTGTTGCCAGGGACAGCCCTCAGGTTAGGGACCCTGCCACTTACATTAGTGGGAGCTGGGAAAGAAAGGTTACAGAGAGTTGGAGTCAGGGAGCTGTGAGGGAAGGAAGGGTGCGGGGAGCGAGTGCAGCTCCTGCCCCACATAGGTACCCACACCCCAGGTAGGCCCCAACTCCCCACTAGCTTAGTGGGTAAGTGCTTAGGGAGGCCCCAGATAGGGACGCTGCCCTTAGTGTAGAGTGCTGCCTTGTCAGTGCTGTGAGGTCTGACAGGCAGGCACCTTGTTGCGCAGCACGTTGGCTGCAGCCTCCAGTGAGCTACAGCTTGCTGCTGTAGGCGCTGGGACTCGTTAGGTCTTAGTAAGTACAGTCAAGGCTGGGAAGAGTTAGGGGAGTGGGGCAGGTTATTAACCCCGGTAGGCCTCTAGGAGTTTTCCCCAAAGCCACTTTAGGTTGCGGTACCACAGGGACAGGCCCTAGGTTAGGGTTCCTGTCACGTTAGTACCAAGTGGTAGTTAGGGACTCAGCGGACGCTGCTGTTCCTGTGGAAGTGGTTGGACCCACGTTGGGGTCCGCAGAGACTATTCCAGAGGGAGACCGCCCTGGCGGTCTGTGTACAAAGGAGTTCGGTTGGAGGATCAGACGGATTCATCACACGTCTGACCCTTTGCGAAGCCAGTTGCTGATCCGAGTACCGGAGTGCTCGGCAGGTACCATACAGTCATAAGTGCACCAACGGGCCCCTTAGTGTAACTGTGACTGCGCAGTCACCCACGTTCTCTCCAAGAGTGCGGGACATTGGGTGGGATTCTCGGGACACTGGGTGGGATCACCTGGTGTTTGGGAAGCGTCCTGCGTGACGCAGTAGGTGTCTCCTCTAGAGAGGGACACAGGTTATATTATTGTATTGTAGTGATATATGTTGTTTACATGTTAGTAAAGTCCTTAGTTATTATACCTCACCGTGTATGTTATTATTGATTGTCCTGCGAGGAACCACTCCCCCTCTGGTGGGAGCCATCGCAGGTGGAGGCGCTGAATTGAGTAAGTGGTTACCCCTAGTATAATTGCCCCAGGTTCCCCGTGGCGGAAGCTCAGCCCTCCTGCGAGCCAACAGGTAACGCACCACACCCGAGTAACATTGTATGTTCTCCTTCACCCCACACTAAATCTGCGATTGGGGGGGGGAATACCCGTTACATGGGGGGGGAGAGGAGGGGGGGGGAGAAATATAAAGGAAAGAGGGGACGACTAAAATGATGGACTCCTAGGATCGTTGGAGGGATGATATGAAATAGTGTCTGCTCAAAAAAATGCCCCTAAGTCTATGTCTATGTCTATGTTAAGACCCTTTGGGGCTAGAGTCTGGAGTCTATAAATCCAAAACGTCTCGCGTTGTGCAAGTTTATTAAGCTGGTCTCCACCCCTCCAATGTGCCTCTACTTTCTCTATTCCTTTATATGAAAGCCCCTCTGGATTTCCTCCATGTGCCAGACTGAAATCTCTGGAGACACTATGGGTCATAACCTGCTTCCGTATATTGCCCACGTGCTCCAACACGCGGACTCTCAAGGGCCTAGATGTCCGGCCCACGTATTGGAGACCACATGGGCACGCAAGCAGGTATACCACATACTCCGTCCGACAAGTGATTAGATGTTTGATATTAAATTTTTCTTTCGTAGTGTTTGAAATAAAACTGGTTCTATCATCTTTCACTGCCTGTTTGCAGGCCTTGCAACTGAAGCAACTAAAAAAGCCCACTGGGGGGGGGGTAACCAATGTTGGGTATGTTTTAGAATTTCCCTCCTAAATACGCTTGCGGCTAACTTAGCTTTTATCGTTGGTGCCCTTCTAAAAATGACCCTTGGTGTAGACGGAAGGTGGTCCTTTAAAATAGGGTCCTTCTGCACTATATGCCAATGTTTCTTTAAAACTGCAGTTATCTTACCGGAATCGGTACTATAGTCTGTGATAAAAGATAAGGGGAAACTTGTGTCCTTGGTTTTATTTCTAGATTTTAAAAGGTTTTCCCTCGGAATTAATTCCGTTCGATTGAGTGCAGCATCTATTGTCTTAGGTTCATAACCTCTTTCTAGAAATTTATCTTTTAAAATTAAGGCCTGTTCCTGGTAAATCTCTGGATCTGTGCAATTTCTTTTTATTCTGCGCAATTGTCCGTAAGGGATGTTTTTAAGCCACCTCGAGTGGTGGCAACTAGTGTTCAATAAATAATTATTCGCGTCGGTCGGTTTAAAAAATGTTTTTGTTTTTAATACATTATTTTCCACAAAAATCATGAGATCTAAAGATCTAAAAAGTGTAGAGAAGTTTTGCTATGTTCTGAAGTGAACTCTAGGTTAACTTGATTAGTATTAATATAGCTGATAAAATTATCCAACTCTGTTTCGGTTCCCCTCCATATGAGCAGCACATCGTCGATGTAGCGATGCCAGGAGACAAGATTCGCGCCATTTTAGCCACAGAAAGAACCATGTTTTATTACTGAGTTAGGGCGTCTGTGACGTCACGAAAATCTATCTAAGGACGATTACAATAAGGCTAAACTACACACACTACACATCTAATCATTCAATTAGACCAGCTGTTTTTAGAAACAAGATTGAGGGAGGTGTAGTAGTCTGGATGGCCGCAGTATATAAAGGAGGAGTGGCGAGCCATATCCATTCTAACTACGGAGCCTGAGGAAGCCCATAGGGCGAAACGCGTTGCTCAAAATCCCCCAGCTATTTTGATCTGTTGCGGCCACCGTCGGGAGTAGGACATGGGAAGTGCAGAGCTCCATCCGGACGCGGAGAGAGTTTTACTGCAGCACCACGAGCCCTGCTAAACATTCCCTAGAGACTGGCTTTTAATCTTATCCCACACCGCAGCTCACTAGTTGAGTAAGCGGTGTGTTTGTTGTTTATTTTTATTTTGATTAAAGACTTTAGCCTTGACTCCCTGGGCTCATAACTTTATTTTATCATTCTGGGAGAGAGAAATCCACATCAGAGGCTGCTATAATTCCCTATCAAAGGACGATAGAAAGAACAACTAAAGATACCTTTCCAAGTGTGCACTCACACTTGGCCGTGTGAGTAGTAATACTTTGACATATCTTTTCCTTCTCCCCTACTACTTGCCACTTAGTCAAGTTTTGTAATTTGGAGCAGTGGGACTACCCTCTGGAGCCCAAAGATACCACCCTTTAGAGCGCACCCACACATGCCCGTGTGAGTGTTTTTAAAAATCTAACATTTTAAGATTATAACCTCTGGTTATATTGTTCCCTTGCACTTATTTTGTTCATATTTTGTTCATATATATATGCTTTTATTCCGAGGGTGACACCACACACAAGAAAAAGGAGAGTAAAAGCACAGACGAGAGGCGGAGACCGAACCCACAAGATAAAGAAGGTGGCATCACACCAAAAAAGAAAGAAAGGAAGAGCTCAGACGAGAAGCGGAGACCGAATCCACAAGGAAAAGAAGTGAGGACGTAAAGATACCTTGATGCGCAAGCATTTGCACAAGGCCGTGTGAGTGTTTAAAACTATTTTAGATTTAAAAACATCCACTTTAACACTTCAGAGTCTCACACACCTGAATCAGACTGTACCCTACTCTATCATTCCTCCAGTGCTCCCCATCCCCTTCTCTTGTCTCCTTTATTTTGAAGGATCCTGGGTAGATCCTCCTTTGGGGTCGTTAGAGTCACAGGAGGAAAAGAAACAGAGGGAAACTTTGCCCACTACCAAGGTTGTTATTATACCCTTATCCAACATTTAACTATTTCTAGGTAGCGCCCGGGTATTTCTGTTCTACCAGTCACTAAATATGCCAGTACTAAGAGCTGGCTCTGCAGAAAACCAGGAGTTTACCGGTGTCATAGATGTACTAATTGTGTTTTTTTGCAAACCGATACCAGTTTTTCGCATCCGCACAGTGGGGCACAAATTAAGATTAGACATTTCATGAACTGCGAGACACGTTTTGTCGTGTATATGATCAGATGCCCCTGCGGCCTCCATTATATTGGGAAAACGTCCAGGATGCTCAAGGAATGCCTTGCAATACATTGCTCTACTATTCGAAAAGCTTTATCAAGTCCTGACAACACTGAGTTTGCGTGCCTCCCTGTGGCCAAACATTTTAAGCTTCTTAAGCATCCCTTGGCAACTATGCGCTGCATGCCTATTTTTCATGTGCCTCCCCTGCATCGAGGAGGTGACAGGAATAAAATCCTGTTGCAGCAAGAGGCCAGATTAATTTATGAGTTAAGAACTATGGCACCCCTCGGTTTAAATGAAGATCTCAAGCTGTGTTGTTTTTTGTAATTGTTTTATTTGCCCTGCTCTGCTTTTTCTTCCATACCCACTTGTGTTTTTTCTCGTTTTTCCTGCACTGTTTTTCACTTATTGGACTTCCAAGGTGTTCCTATGTCTATTTGTGTGTGGGACTGCCATGTCCAACCTTCTTTTTATGGTAACCCCATAATGTATTGTTGACCTATTTATACTATAGGTTTCTTCTGTATTATACTTGGGCCATTTTTAGGCCATTTGTTGGGGTGTTAACTTCCAGTGTTGGACATTGCTGTCTCTCTCTCTCATTTAGCTCCTCTGTGTGTTCTGTCCTGCTAGTAGCTTATGGGGTTACAGTGTTTTACTTGCTGGGCGGCACCCTTGCCTTACCAGCTCTGTGGTTTGGCCACTAGGATATCGAGCCGCTCAACTAATGACATTTGCATACACATGATGCCTACATGCAGAGCTGCTCGCATTGGTCTGTCTGGCTGTCAGTATCTGCATTTGCCTTTCATTGGTCTGCTGGCCTGAGTAGGCGGTGCTCACACAGTTGTAGTTAATTTCATTGATTGTTTTTCATTTGGTGCAGGTGTGTTTTTAGTCACTGGTGGGGGTATATCAAGGGGCCTGGATTAGTCACTGGTTGCACTGCCCTGAGGAAGGTCCCACTCTGAGGACCGAAACGTTGGCTGCCCTGTGTTGTTAATACACTTTATTTACTTCATTATATTGCGGTGTGCTGTCTCTTCCTTACCTGGATTTCCCTGGTTACCCTGTGTATGTATATATATATATATATATATATATATATATATATATATATATATATATATATATATATATATATATATATATATATATATATATATATATATATATATATATATATATATATATATATATATATATATATATAGTACACCCTCTTTAATTCGGTGGTTTTACATATCAGGACATAATAACAATTATCTGTTCCTTAGCAAGTCTTAAAATTAGGTAAATATAACCTCAGATGAACAACACATGACATATTACACCGTGTCATGATTTATTTAACAAAAATAAAGCCAAAATGGAGAAGCCATGTGTGAAAAACTAAGTACACCTTATGATTCAATAGCTTGTAGAACCACCTTTAGCAGCAATACCTTGAAGTAATCGTTTTCTGTATGACTTTATCAGTCTCTCACATCGTTGTGGAGGAATTTTGGCCCACTCTTCTTTACAACGTTGCTTCAGTTCATTGAGGTTTGCGGGCATTTGTTTATGCACAGCTCTCTTTTTTTTTTTTTCAACTTCAAATTTTTATTGGACATCAGGTACATACAGCAATCAGGCTATCAACCCATTATCATACAGTGATGCACCCCAATATCTCGTTTATCCAATTCTCTTTTGAAACAACTAACATATAAACTGGACTCACCGGGGGAATGTACATGCAGAGCACAAGACAGTGGGGGGGGGGGGGGGGGGGGCATGGGCGGTGAGTGAAATGTTATGGTGTGCCATAAAGTGAACGACAATGGGACCATGGAGCCTTCGTTCTTCATCCATGTGTTTCTGCCATCTCTCTCGGCTTCTAACCGGTGTTGTCTTTATTTCTGTGAATGTCTTCACGTCCCCTACCTGTCTGACCTACCGTCTGTTTTTGTCTCTTGTTTGTCAGAGGAGAATGCACTTTCGTCTATCAAAGCAGGATATTAGTGGCATCCACCCCTGGGATATCTGAGTTGGCCAACCATGGTGACTATACTTTGAGGAAATTTGAGCCGGTTTCATTGACTAAACTCGTCAACTGTTCCATCCGGCAGACGTGCCAAATTCTGTTTCTAATCTTTGGGATCACGGGTACTTCGGGTTTTTTCCACAGTGCTGCGAGCTCACATCATGTGGCTGTTGCGAAATGTGCAACTAATTTATGCTCTGATCTGCTTAGCCCCTGAGTGCGCCTACCAAGTAGGAACAGCCAGGGGTCAAAGGGGACCGAGAGACCGAGAATACTCTGCAGCCAATTCCTGATTTCTTCCCAAATCGGGGCCAACCTGGTGCAGCTCCACAGCATGTGCAACAAGTCTGCCTGTTCCCCACATTGTTTGGGACACAAGGGGGGGTAACCTTTGACAAATGTAGCTAATTCTTTTGGGGTCAGGTACCACCTCATCAGGACCTAGTATGCATTCTACTTTAACGTGGTGCAAATAGAGCTTTTTGCTACCGCCAGAAAGATGGAGTCCCAGTCATCGTCCTCTAAGGTCTCCCCTAAGTCTGATTCCCACTGTCTCTGGTAGCTAAGTCTGTCTTCCTCTTTGTCTGCGGTACAAACTACCTCTTTGTATATCCTAGATATGAGTCCCTTCGTATCTGTTCTCCGAGAACAGAGCTGTTCAAAATTTGTTTGTTTGGGACGTACCGGGAATTTTGTGTAAAATGCTCTTATCTGGAGGTACCTAAAGAATTCCGAGTTCGGTATCTCTTTTTCAGATTTGATGTGTTCAAAGGTTTTTATAGTTTGTCTTCCCTCCAGATGAAGTAATCTAGTGAGGCCTTTGTGACTCCAAATTGCAATGTCTTTGTCGGACAGGCCCGGAGCGAAATCAGGGTTACCCACAAGTGGGGTCATGAGGGTATGTCTGTGTTTTAGAGCATACCTGTATTTGGTGGCCTCCCACACTGCCAGGGAACTGGTTGTGGCTGAAAGCGGCATATTGGCATTTTTAAACACCTGTTTTGGCAACCACATTAGATTCTGAAGCACCACTGGGGTACAAAGTCCCTTTCTATTTCCACCCATCTCCGTAGACTGGGGTGCATGTGCCACTGCACAATTTGAGATAATTGGGCCGCTCGAAAATACGACAACAGACAAGGTACCCCTAAGCCTCCTTGTGGGACTGGGCGTTTTAGGATATCATTCTTGATTCGTGGTTTCTTATTACCCCAGACAAATTTCACCATAGCGGACTGCAAAAGGAGGATGTCCTCCCTGACCACCTGTGCGGGGATCGCCTGGAGCAGGTATAAAATTCTATGGAGGAGGTTCATTTTGATGCTATGGATCCTACCAATCCAAGAAATGCCGAAGCCTGCCCATGTGTCTTTAGCTCTTCTTTTAGTGTCCTTATTAAAAAACAGAAAAACAAGGCGCACAATGCACATAGTGTAATAGAGTATAAAACGTGACTTTATGGTTAAAAATAAATAAATCTGCGTACATCAAGGTAATAGTTACAAGCAGTTGGTTGTTAGGTTTACCACACCATGTGATGACCAGAGGTAGCACCCTTGGTAAGTACCAGCAGGGGGTGTAACAGCAAGCGTCTCGTCTGCTTCTTACTTTACAGTTGCGGGGATCTGTAAAGTAAGAAGCAGACGAGACGCTTGCTGTTACACCCCCTGCTGGTACTTACCAAGGGTGCTACCTCTGGTCATCACATGGTGTGGTAAACCTAACAACCAACTGCTTGTAACTATTACCTTGATGTACGCAGATTTATTTATTTTTAACCATAAAGTCACGTTTTATACTCTATTACACTATGTGCGTTGTGCGCCTTGTTTTTCTGTTTTTTGTATAGTTCCTGGGGTGTCGAGCCACCCCCAAGAGAGGCTGCAGACCCACGTCAAGTGTCACCCTCACACAAGGTTAACAATATTGTTTCCTAATCACGGTGCACAGGTCACTTCTTGTAAAGTACTAGGTATTAGCTGCGCACTAATTTCTTTTGTTTTCAGTGTCCTTATTAGTCTGGGGTAATTTGCTTTATAAAGGGCGTTATAATTTTTGGTGATATTAATCCCTAGCTATTTAATATCGGAGTCTTGCCACTTAAAACTGAAATTTAGTTCTATTAATTTTTCCATATGCACAGCTCTCTTAAGGTCCCGCCACAGCATTTCAATCAGGTTGAGGTCTGGACTTTGACTGGGCCATTGCTACACCTTGATTCTTTTCTTTTTCAGCCATTCTGTTGTAGATTTGCTGGTGTGCTTGGGATCATTGTCCTGTTGCATGACCCAATTTCGGCTAAGCTTTAGCTGTCAGACAGATGGCCTCCCATTTGACTCTAGAATACTTTAGTATACAGAGGAGTTCACGGTCGACTCAATGACTGCAAGGATCCCAGGTCCTGTGGCTGCAAAACAATCCCAAATCATCAACCCTTCACCACCGTGCTTGACAGTTGGTATGAGTGTTTTTGCTGATATGCTGTGTTTGGTTTTCGCCAAACGTGGCACTGTGCATTATGGCCAAATATCTCCATTTTGGTCTCGTCTGTCCAAAGGACATTGTTCCAGAAGTCTTGTGGTTTGTTCAGATGCAACTTTGCAAACCTAAGCCGTGCTGCCATGTTCTTTTTAGAGAGAAGAGGCTTTCTCCTGGCAAACCTTCCAAACAAACCATACTTGTTCAGCCTTTTTCTAATTGTACTATCATGAACTTTAACATTTAACATGCTAACTGAGGCCTGTAGAGTCTGTGATGTAACTCTTGGGTTTTTTGTAATTTCTCTGAGCATTGCACGGTCTGACCTTGGGGTGAATTTGCTGGGACGTCCACTCCTGGGAAGATTGGCTACTGTCTTGAATGTTTTCCACTTTTGAATAATCTTTCTCACTGTAGAATGATGGACTTTAAATTGTTTAGAAATGGCCTTATAGCCCTTTCCAGATTGATGGGCAGCAACAATAGCTTCTCTAAGATCATTGCTGATGTCTTTCCTCCTTGGCATTGTGTTAACACACATGAATGCTCCAGACCAGCAAACTGTTAAAACTTCAGCTTTTATAGAAGTGGTCAAACTTGCTTTTGATCAATTAATCAAGGGCATTTGATTAGCAGCACCTGTCTGCTACTTAGCATCTTAATTCCTGTGGAAGCAGTAAGGGTGTACTTAGTTTTTCACACATAGCTTCTCCATTTTGGCTTTATTTTTGTTAAATAATCATGACACTGTATAATATGTCATGTGTTTTTGTTCATCTGAGGTTGTATTTACCTAATTTTTAGACCTGCTAAAGAACAGATGATTGTTATTATGTCCTGATATGTAAAACCATAGAATTCAAAGAGCATGTACTTTCTTTTTCACATGACTGTATATATACTGTATATATACTGTATATATATATATATATATATATATATTGTGGCAGGTATGAGGGAACCGGCCCCCAATTAGTGCAGGTTTCTGCTCAACTCCACGGTTTGGAGATTTACCAGGGGGAATCCAGACAGGGACTTCTAGCTCACCCTGCTTTCACAGGACTGCAGCAGCTGATTGAGCAGGGAGATGATTAAAAGTCTGCTCTGAACAGAACAAGACAGAGCTTATTTTTACTCTCAAGAGATGTGTGTACTGAAAAGCTGTGTAATACAGAGGAAAAGCAAAGACTTTTGTTTTGTTTGTTTGTTTTACTCCTGTAATCTGCTGTAGCATTTGTATGGCAAAATAAACAGGCCAAAGCTTTTCACCTCTGTGTCAGAAATCTGTCTCCTCTACCTGGAAGGCTGTGTGAAAGTGCTGATCCCTGGACAAAAGGTACAGAGCAAGAAGGTACTTTGTCACATATGGTGGAGAATGCGGGCATCACACTGACAAGCCTGTAAGTTGCAAAAGGGAATTGAGTAAGTAATCACAGTCCTGATCCAATCCACATCTCTTCAGCAAGAAACTAATGCCACACAAAAAGAAACCAACAGAAGGGCTGCTGAGGGTTATGCCTTACAGCAAGAAACCAACAGAAGGCTGGCTGAGGGTAATGCCACACAGCAGGAAAACATGGCAATATTGCAGCGACTCGTGTTGGCCCAGGCTGAAGCTCATCAACTGCTCAGAGAGGAGCAGCAAAATACCGCCCATGCCTTACATCAGGAGATCTAGGGCCTATCTGAGAGGCTTACCGGGGTTGCCGCAGAAGCACATCCTAAGGTGGTTAGTGTGAGTAACTACCTGCAAAAGATGGTGGCTGCACATGATGTAGAGGCCTACCTGATGGCGTTTGAGAGGATGGCTGAGAGAGAAAAATGGCCTGTGGCTGAATGCGCAAGTCTGCTAGCACCGTTCCTGTGTGGGGAGGCCCAGAAAGCATACAATGATCTGGAACTGGCTCAAGCCAGTGATTACAGCGAGCTGAAAAAGGAGATCCTGGCGCACCTAGGGGTGACAACGGCTGTCTGTGCCCAGAGATTTCACTCCTGGACCTACAACCTGGATAAAGCCACAAGATCACAGATGTTTGACTTAATACATCTTGCCAGAAAGTGGTTACAACAGGAAATCAACACATCCAGCCAGATTGTGGAGAAACTAGTGATGGACCAATTTCTGAGAGGTCTACCTGTTGCCCTTCGTCGCTGGGTCAATCAGAGTGATCCCCAAACAGCTGACCAGCTAGTCGCATTGGTAGAACGGTACATTGCAGCTGGAGAATGGCTTCAAACCCCTATCCAAGGGCAGCCTCAGAACCGGAAGGTCCAGAGCCCCAATAAAACTGGTAAGACTGTTCCAGGGAAAAGAGGGAATTTTGATGAACAGGTTGGGGTCTATAACCCCAGGGACATAACCACAAGAGAGAGGAACTTTGTTAAGCGGGAAGAACCTATAAGGGACTATGCTGTAAAATGTTTTAAATGTCGAGAGTTTGGACATATGGCAAAGGACTGTCCCAGAATGGTTGAACCCATGGAATGTAATGTGGGTAGAAATAATGAGGATGATTACTCACTGTATGCTCAAACTGTGTGTTCCGCAAACAAAACTGGCTGTCTGAATAGTTACCCTTGGTATTCCGTGCAGGTAGAGGGGGAAAAGGTTCAGGCATTACTAGACTCAGGGAGTGTGGTTACCCTCATAGACCCAGATTTGGTAAATATTCAGGTAGATGACTCCCAACAGATTGACATTTCCTGTATACATAGGGCTGTACATAACTACCCCACCGCTGAAATACAGGTTGAGTCACGGTGTGCCTTTGTAAATTGGCGAGTTGGTCTTGTACCAAAATTAGCCCATGACATGATTATTGGTAGAGATTTTCCCCATTTTCTAAATTTATGGCGAGCTGCTGAAAAACTTGCCACTAGTTCGTCAGATGAATGCAATGATGATTTCCCGTTTGCTGACATTTTTTGGGACAAACTAGATAGCACAAATGAGTCTTGGAGTAAACAGCCATACACTGTAAAAGCACTAGTGGGCGACAACCCAGAACAAAATGGTGCCGAACCATCCAATAGTCCGGAACCAGATATTGGACCTTATTGATTTAGAGGTCAGCCCAGGTAACTTTAAGAGTGCCAAGTGGTCTGATCCCACTTTGTCAGTAGCCCAAAATTCCATTTCAGTAAGGAATGGAACCCCCTACTAATCAAGACAGACACTTGTGTTATCCTTACTTTGAGGTGGATAGCGATCTGTTGTATCGCCTTGAGGAAAAACAGTTTGTTAGAGTAAAACAGTTGTTAGTGCCAAAAGCGTATCAGCGCACTGTGCTAAGCTTCGCACATAGCCATGTACTAGGTGGTCACCTAGGGGTTGAAAAGACGAAAGAGCATGTTCTCAGGAGTTTTTATTGGCCAGGGGTGATGGTAGCAATAATAGATTATTGCTCATCATGTCCTGAATGTCAGCTCACTGCCCCTTTGCCAGCGAACCGTAGTACGTTGGTACCCCTACCAATAATTGAAATCCCATTTGAACGCTTAACTATGGATTTTGTTGGCCCTTTAGTGAAGTCAGCCAGGGGGCATCAGTACATACTGGTGATATTAGACTATGCGACCCGATATCCTGAGGCAATCCCTCTACGCACGGCCTCAGCAAAATCTATTGCTAAAGAGTTAATGATGATGTGTAGTTGGGTGGGGATTCCCAAGAAGATCCTATCAGATCAGGGTGCTCCATTCATGTCTCGGTTAACCAAGGAGTTATGCAAACTTCTCCACATTAAAACAGTTAAAAACCTCTGTGTACCACCCACAAACTGATGGTTTTGTGGAGCGGTTCAATAAAACCCTAAAGGCAATGCTGCGGAAAGTGATTAATAAAGGAGGAAAGAACTGGGACTTTTTGTTACCTTATTTAATGTTTGCTATTAGAGAAGGGCCCCAGGCATCTACTGGGTTTTCACCATTTGAATTGTTGTATGGTAGACACCTTAGGGGATTACTTAACATAGCCAAGGAGACATGGGAACAGGAGACTACACCCCATCACAGTGTTATTGAGCACCTAACCCAAATGCAGGAACGTATGGCAGCCAATCTGCCAATAGTGCTTGAACATATGGAAAAGGCCCAACGTAACCAGCGGAATAGCTATAATAGGAATGCTAGGGTCGTAGGTTTCAACCTGGAGACAGAATCCTAGTGTTAATCCCCACAGTAGAAAATAAATTTCTGGCAAAATGGTATGGGCCATATGAGGTTATTGAAAAAATGGGTGAGGTAAATTATAAAGTGAGACAGCCAGGCAGACGAAAGCCTGAACAAATATACCATGTGAACTTACTCAAGCCCTGGAAAGAAAGGGAGGTTCTAATTACTATGAAAACCACTGCCTTCCCCGCTAAGGAAAACCCAGATCCAGAAGTGAACATATCAAAGGCGCTGTCTATACACCAGGCACGGGAAGTTAAAAAATGTGTTAAATAAAAAGGGTTTCTCCGCAGTTCCAGGAAGGACTAGGGTTATTAGGCATGACATTATAACTAAACCAGGTAAAAGGGTCAATCTTAAGCCTTATAGAATACCTGCAGCTCGTAGAGAGGCAGTTAGAGCAGAGGTTAAAAAATGCTAGTACTTGGGATGATTGAGGAGTCACAAAGTGACTGGAGCAGCCCTATTGTGCTTGTACCAAAGCCTGATGGGACTGTAAGGTTTTGTAACGTTTATCGCAAGCTGAATGCTATCTCAAAATTTGATTCCTACCCTATGCCAAGGGCTGATGAGCTAGTGGAGAGGCTTGGGAAAGCCCGTTACCTCACCACACAAGATTTGACCAAGGGTTACTGGCAGGTTCCACTCACAGAGCAGGCAAAGGAAAAGACTGCCTTTTCTACTCCTGATGGTCTTTTCCAACACAAGGTGTTGCCGTTTGGTCTGCATGGGGCTCCTGCCACCTTTCAAAGGATGATGGACAGAATATTAAGGCCACATACATTATATGCAGCTGCATATTTAGACGATGTAGTGATACATACATTGGGAATCCCACCTTCCAAAAGTACAAGCAGTGTTAAACTCGATTTACTCTGCAGGGTTAACGGCTAACCTAAGTAAGTGTACAATTGGCTTAGAGGATTATTTGGGATATTCTATTGGTAGAGGGTTAGTGAAACCTCAAATGGCTAAAGTGGAAGCCATAAGGAATTGGCCCCGCCCAGTCACTAAGAAACAAGTGAGAACTTTCCTTGGCTTAGTTTGATATTACCGGAGGTTTATCTATAAATTTGCTACCCTTTGCATGTCCTTTAACTGATCTGACAAAGGCAAGAGCTCTAGTAATGGTAAAATGGTCCCCAGAACTAGAAGAAGCATTCAGGTCGTTGAAAGAAGCCATATGTCCCCTACCAGTGTTAGTAATCCCCGATTTTGCTAGGGAATTTATTTGCAAACCGATGCGTTGGATGTAGGGCTTGGTGCGGTCCTCTCACAAGAGAACCAGAATGAAGAACATCCTATCTTGTACCTAAGCAGAAATCTTAACCCACACAAAAGAAACTATTCCATAGTTGATAAAGAGTGTCTTGAAAAGTGGTCAGTAGACAGTGTTAAGTACTACCTGTTAGGCAAAAAATTCAGGCTGGTGACAGACCACACACCCCTAACCTGGATGTGTCAGAATAGAGAGAAAAATAGCAAACTGACACGCTGGTTTCTCAGTCTGCAACCCTACAAATTCTCAGAGGAACACAGGGCAGGCAGTAGACAGGGGAATGCAGATGGCCTGTCAAGAATGCATTCACTGGTGTGCACGGTCACTCACCCCACTAGGTCTAAGCTGGGGGGAAGGATATGTGACAGGTATGAGGGAACGGTAGTGAAAAGGGGATATTACGGCCCTCAATTAGTGCGGGGTTTCTGCTCCACTCCACGGTTTGGAGATTATCCAAGGGGAATCCAGACAGAGACTTCTAGCTCACCCTGCTTTCACAGGACTGCAGCAGCTGATTGAGCAGGGAGATGATTAAAAGTCTGCTCTGAACAGAACAAGACAGAGCTTATTTTTACTCTCAAGAGATGTGTGTACTGAAAAGCTGTGTAATACAGAGGAAAAGCAAATACTTTTGTTTTGTTTGTTTGTTTTACTCCTGTAATCTGCTGTAGCATTTGTATGGCAAAATAAACAGGCCAAAGCTTTTCACCTCTGTGTCAGAAGACTATCTCCTCTACCTGGAAGGCTGTGTGAAAGTGCTGATCCCTGGACAAAAGGTACAGTGCAAGAAGGTACTTTGTCACAATATATATATATAAATATATATTTTGTAATTTTGGGGATTCCTTAGAGCTTGCTGAGTATCTGTGTGTTTATTAAATTTGTCCAGCTGGTCTCATCTTATTTGGAGGTCAGCTTCCCCTCCCTCCCAGGGTTTAAGCTTGCCCCTCCCCACTTTCCAAGTGAGCAGGTCTTGCATGCAGCTGGTTGTGACAGATCCAATGCAATCATTCTTCCTCCAATTATAGAGGTAAATAAGAATTTTAATCAGTTAGTGTTTGGACCTGCTAATGGTCATGCCTTGATGTGGCTAGCAAGCTTATACCACATTGGCCAAAGGGTTTAACTGTGTATTTTTGTCATATTGGATGTAGCTTTGGGCTTCTTTGGTTTTTGTTGTATACATTTAGCCATGCCCACTAGCACTCCAATTGACCCTTGTGTATATATATATATACAGTTAGGTCCGGAAATAATTGGACACTAACACAATTTTCACAATCTTAAATAAAATGTTCATTTTTAATACTTTGTCGAGAATCCTTTGCAGGCAATGACTGCTTGAAGTCTGGAACGCATGGACATCACCAAGCGCTGGGTTTCCTCCTTTGTGATGCTTTGCCAGGGCTTTACTGCAGCTGTCTTCAGTTGTTGTTTGTTCGTGGGTCTTTCTGCCTTAAGTTTTGTCTTCAGCAAGGGAAATGCATGCTCGATCGGGTTGAGATCAGG
This sequence comes from Ascaphus truei, assembly GCF_040206685.1. Taxonomy (NCBI): domain Eukaryota; kingdom Metazoa; phylum Chordata; class Amphibia; order Anura; family Ascaphidae; genus Ascaphus; species Ascaphus truei. The sequence continues at coordinate 444,042,741 of NC_134483.1, forward strand.
TGATTGACTCGGCCATTGCAGAATATTCCACTACTTTGCCTTAAAAAAACTCCTGGGTTGCTTTTGCAGTATGTTTTGGGTCATTGTCCATCTGTAAAGTGAAGCGCCGTCCAATCAACTTCGCTGAATTTGGCTGAATCTGAGCAGACAATATATCCCTATACACTTCAGAATTCATCCGGCTGCTTCTGTCTTCTGTCACATCATCAATAAACACTAGTAACCCAGTGCCATTGTAAGCCATGCATGCCCATGCCATCACACTGCCTCCACCGTGTTTTACAGATGATGTGATATGCTTCGGATCATGAGCCGTTCCAAGCCTTCTCCATACTTTTTTCTTCCCATCATTCTGGTACAGGTTGATCTTAGTTTCATCTGTCCAAAAATGCTGTTCCAGAACTGGGCTGGCTTTTTTAGATATTGTTTGGCAAAGTCTAATCTGGCCTT
>NC_134483.1:444048190-444195690 GCF_040206685.1 Ascaphus truei
CCCAGTATAAGCAGTGCTCTAGTTAGTTCTGTAATCAGAATATATATGTATATATATATAATCAAAAAATAAATAGATGATACCGTTCTGTGGCTAACGAAATGCTTTTATTTGTGCAAGCTTTCGAGATACACTGATCTCTTCGACCGGCGATGTTACAATGCATGAAGCAAGCAAAAGGTATACTTAACAACAGTGTCTATTGGAATGTTATCTGTGCTGGTCCTTCCGCCGGTGTGGATGTGTTTTATGGCTAGAGGTGTCAAAAGGTTCCTAATACCTTTTGCTTGCTTCATTCATTGTAACATCGCCGGAAGAAGAGATCAGTGTATTTCGAAAGCTCACACAAATAAAAGCATTTCATTAGCCACAGAACGGTATCATCTATTTATTTTTATATTATTGAAGCTCGGCAAACACGGTACTGATACCTCTATATATATATATATTTATTCTGATTACAGAACATATGTATATGTGTATATGTATATATACATATATATATACAGTATACATACACACACACACACACACGTACCTTTGTGATGTTCAGTTACATAAGTCCTGTACATAAATGTCCTGTTAACCAAGTTACTAGGCTTCACCACTTAAAATTTCAGTTTTTAGAAGGTATTATTTCAGCAATACTAGGAGTTGTCTACTTAGTGAAACGAGTGAACCACTGTCAATAGTATGTTTCATTCAACTCCTAATTTTACCCACTACTGAGCGCGGGTTACATCCAACGGTATTGGCGTGTATGCTGATCATGTGTTCACTATATGGAAACGAAAGCACGATACAGCTTACTGCTGTGATGTGAGGGCCAATGGTGTATCCCTGCATCTGTGTTAATGATCTATTTAGTGACCATAGTGTTGTTGGTTGCTGTAATTGAGTCCGAGTATCACGCTTAAGGTACTTTAAAATAGTATTAAATACATTTTGTGGATAACATATATTTCGTACTTACTATGGTCAATCGGTCCACATTACAAGGCCGGATTAGTGCTGGTACAGTGGTTTGCTATAATCTTGAGTACCGTCTCTGTGAGACCTAGTGCCGCACTCCAGAAGTTTGCAACGAAGCTGTCGGTATCATTACCCAATCATACCGACAGCTTCAGTGCAAACTGTATGTGTGTGTCTCAAAAAGAGTGCTACTGAGTGTGGACAAATGTATACAACAAAATACAAAAATACCCCATGCTACATGAACTGTTGCACGCTCTGGAGAGAGTAGTTATATTTATGGACATAATTTGCTACAACAGATTTTTGTTGGTTAAGTGCATAGTTTTTTTCTATAATAAACAGGAAGCTGAGACCCTGGCTGATATATTAATTGACATATTTTGCCATCATTTTTCGGGTGGTGACCGCATCTAGATATGATTGCAAGTGAATAAGGGGTTAATATTAACTCATTGAAAGTACCTTGCGGAAGAGAAAGGTGAGTTGCCTAGAGGATTTGCATATCTAAATCACGTGCTCACTTGTGTGCTGTTCGTGACAGATGGTATATGGGCACAGATTGAGCAGATATATTGGTTTTTTTTGAGGGACCTTTGCGAAGGGGGGCCAGCCTACGAGCTCTGTATTAACCCTTGTCCTGTATGCAAGTCATGTAATTACAGGGGTGCCATACCTGTATGTGACACATTGTGAAAGTTCTGAGAAGCGATATGCAGATCTAAATATTTAAATGTAAAATAGAAATGAAATGAACATGTGTGTATTCATTTAAAGTTAATGTTTTAGACAGGCAAATATCATAATAATTTCCCTCCTTAACGCTGAGTCAAAGCTCAAACCTATGTAGCCAAGTCTCCTTGGACTAATATTCCCTGGCCTTGGTTCCATTGTAAGTTCCCATAAAGTGTGGGCATGATACCTATTGGGTCTATTCTAACGTTCTGTGGGTAATGTTATATTGTTCAGAAAGTATGAGAAATAAAGTTCATGAGTAGCTCTCATTGTAAGGATGGGGGGGGGGGGTCTATGACAAGAATAGGCCGGCTTACAAGCCACTCCTCAGGGAAGCAGGGGGTGTTCTTCCCTGTAGAGTAGAGTAAGGGTTAGTACGTGTTGAGTCTGGGATAGCCATCAGAGAGTGAGGTTCTTCTGGAAGAGATGCCAGATTGTGCAGACACTGAAGATAGTTCTTCTGCTGGAGAGGTGACTGAGGCCTAGTCCCTAGGGGTTGTGTGAGCAGTTGATATGTGATCCAGTGCATGTACCTCATTACTAAATAAACCTCAGTCATACCAACAACTGGTGTAGTCCTTGAAGCATGGCTGTTAAAAGAAGAAGTGTCCATGAGGTGCATCCTGAAGCTTCAGGATCCTCTTGGACTGGAGGCGCTGACCACTAAAGAACCACCGTTAGCCTGTCCTGATGTCCTCCCCATACCACCGTGGACATCTCCTGCCTCCTGTTTACCAACCAGGTATGATACAGCAGCAACAGAACACACTGGTAGCAGCACATTTCCCAGAGAGCGGGGGGAGGAGGGGGGGAGAGGAGAGGGCTACACCTATAATACTTAAGAGGTTAGAAAGCCACTTAGTTACAGGATGACCTCTGCTACAGAACATGACCCTGGAAAACAAATATATTGCCATAAGTCTGAAAATGGGATTCAGCTTTGTGTGTGTGCTGTTACCATCTGCTAACAGATGAAGATGTAACCTGATGTGTTCCACCCTGATCTGTGTCATCTGCAGGCTATGGAAGTGTATTGACAGAACATTAAGAACAGGTTGGGATCGGGCATCCTGAGACTACTTCGTCAGCTGTGCATTAAAAAAATAAAAATTATACCTCTAGAGATATGGTCAATTTTGTTTCTTAGTGGCCTGTTAATTGAATTATTCCGAAACATAAATCAAAAAGTATTGGCAGGTGGCACAATTACAAACCAAATTACAACACTCTACTTTTACCCCCCTTAAAAGGATTTGCAAGTGTGCAAAAAGTCTACAAGACTTTAGCAAATCATGCCCTAATGCAGATTGTACCTTTGGTTGGAAATCATGTGCGGAGATTGTATACAGTGTACATTTTCTACTGATACGAAATCCTCTAATCATCCTTACACAGGGAAATCAATTGCTTTTCACCAGTTTATTAGCTGCAAGATTTCCTTTGTAATTTGTGCATTAGATGTTTAGTTTTTCTCAATGTTGTTGTACATATCTAGAGAATTATATGATAGATTCAGTCAATACAGATCATTAGAAAAAGGCTGGAGAATGCTATTGTTGCACCTTTGGTGGTGGAGGAGGAACATACAGTTATGTCGATATGTCAACTGAAATTATGGTGTATTGAAATAGTTAATAAACCAAGGCAAGGGGGTGATCACAGGGCACCTTTATTAAAAAGAGAGTTATTCTGGATTTGAATAAATATTGTATTTATAGTATCTTTTTGTATGTTTTGTATAATTTATGTAAAGTTTTTAATATATTGCATTTATTAATTGCCAATGATCTTAAATTATCCTCATGATGGTGACAGGGACAACCAAGACCGGTACGTCAGTTATGAACTACCCTTATTTAAAGTTAGAGTTAGAGCAGAAGGATACATTTTTTTTACCCCCATAATGAAACATCTGTGCTCTATTAAATACATTTTTGGGTTGATACATAGCAAATTTATTATGCGCTGAAACTAATAAGAGTTTTTTAAAGGTTTACGTGAAGTTAAATGTAGTGGTTGATTTTGACTCACTTTTAAATGATTTTGTACTGCAAATAAATATTCTTTTTTAGCACATTACTTACCATTTACACATGATTATTGTTAGATATATGTGTAACGTATTTTCTGGCCTAGCCTGACCCACCCAATCTCACATTGGCCCCTGTGGTCTAACCAGTCCCCATTACAGTGTAGTGTCTGGTGGTGCACCTGTTGGCAACAGGACTCCTGAGTCTCCCGCATGATGTTGTGTGGGGATTGCCAACCCAGACAGGCAGCTGAGGTAGTGTGCATGAGTTCTACCTAGATCCAGTGCAGCGCCTCCACCTCATCAGGATCCCAGCGTCCGCTTGTGGATGGTCCTGGTGAGGAACTCCTCTGTGTAATCACTCCACACTTACACACGAGGGTATGATTTAACAAGATCATCTTTATTGACTTGCGGCGGGCCAGCTGCCCCTCACAGCGGTTGTACTCAGCCGCTCATGTTCACCGCACTTCCCTTTGAAAGGTGTCCTTTCCCAAATTGGTGGATTCCCTATCTCCCTTTAGGGAGATATTCCCTGTGCCAGGTCCCTGGTCACAGTCTTATGAGCTGTCTCCTCCCAAGTCTGTACTCAGACTTGCTCCTTGTTTCATCATCTACTTCCAGCAACAACCTTTGACATAACCTCTGAACATACTAACTTTTGAGCAGTGCTGTGCCTTATGTATCCTCTGGGGGCTGGCACAACTCTGACATCACTAATCATGGATTCAGAGCATGTGACCACTCCCATCCATACATAGGGCACCTCACCAGGGTGTGAGGGCAAACCTCCATAATTACTGCTGGCATGCCCATAACTTACCAGACCTTACTGTCAGCAGGAGAGATGACTGTAGCCATTTTACAGCATGGTTACATTCTCCCCCTGGTGAATCCCACCGTCCCCGGCTGGGACCTAAATTTGAAGTACCTTTCTTCAGGAAGCACTGTAAAATGAATGACACACATAATTAGTCACAACATTGACAGATTTCACAAAACATATTGCGCCAAGCAAGCCCTGACCAGCAGCCACTAACTTATGCAACAGCCATCCTGTTCCCCCTAATAATAATGACGAGGATCGGGTTTCTTAACTTCCCGACCCCCCATGTCCAGGACTGTCACACTGTAATCACGTGGCAACCCCCTTTCAGGTCGATACACCACTTTATGCTTATAGACATTCCTGCCTATACTCCACACCCGCATAAGGTGCGCTATCCTTTCCTCGGCTCTGCTGCCCTTAATGGCACCCCCCTTATTTACCATATACTCTTCTATGGTCTCTCGCAACCACCTGTCCCTATTGTCCTCGATCTCCTGCATGAGGGGTTCCGGAACGTAGGGATATTCTAAGCCATGGGAATACTTGTACTTGGCGGTAATAGCCCTCTCAGCCCGGCTACACCGAGTCAAATTAGCATTCCCTGCCCTCTCTGGTAACACCCATGACAGGGGCTCGTCTGGGTCCACGGGGTCTGTCAGTATACTGGGACCCTTGGGCTCTATACTGCCGTAACAGATCTGAAACCACCGCTCCTGCATCTCCTTTTGCCGTTTCTCTGCCATAAATTCTCCCTTAGCCCACCAGTAATCTACTACATCCTCCCTTTGTAATAGAAACCGAGTGCGGTCCATCCATCCCACATAACCCTCAAATAATGGGGCCCACCACCGGGTCTCCCTAACCTTCTCGGGCTCTGAATCTAGGGAGTCTCCCTCCTCTGTGTCCCCCCAGGAAGACACTCCCGATGTCCCAGTAGATCGGGACTTAGGCCACCCCACACGCTTTGGCCTTTCCTCCAACTTCACGATAGCCACGCTAGGGCTCCAACTACTCATGGATGCCTCCCCTGAATAGCCTCCACCCACCGACCCATCATCGGACGTATAACTCGCCAGTCTCTCCCCAGTCCATTCCTCCGAAGTTCCCTGGGACCCTCCCGACATTCCCAAGCTGGATGAGGACCCACAGGAAAAGGTGACGGGGACAGGGGCTTTATCTAGGGCATGGGTTTGGGCATATGGACGGGCAAAAGGTATCCGCGGGGCTCCGACCCGCTCTCTACCCTTAGAGTGTCCAGGATCACTGCGAGGACTCTCCGCTGGCTGAGCCTCACCCTTCTCGACTCTCCTCACAGCCTGCCAGCTCTTTGTTGTCACAGGTGATCGGGAAGCACTGCCCGATCGCCGAGGCGTCGTTGTCATCTCTCCGGTCGTTCCGCTACCTCCGCCGGAAGTGATGTCATCACCGGAACCAGAAACTCCGCTATCTTGAGATGGATCCCCATGCGGGATCTCTTCTTCCAGGACGACGTCCAGAAGTTCCGCTGCTTTCTCTTGCACCGCCTGGGCCTGACACCGCCTTTCCTCCACGGATGCCGTCACCGGAGCCTGGTGAGAACAAGGGCTGCTCTTACCGCTCTGCAGGGTGGGCGTGGATCGCCCGTCACCACTGGACCCGCCGGTCCCAGGAATGGAAGGACTCCGTCTCTCGGCCTTCCGCTCCACTGGCGACACCCGACTCCTCTCACCGATACTCCTGGTAAGTGGTAATTTCCTCCCGTTTTCACCACAGGATACTGCCAAGGGCCGGATCACTGCACCGGACGACACTCTGGGTTCCTCATCGGAGGAATCCGCTTCCACTCTGCTCGGGGTCACCGTTCGCGGCGACCGCCTTTTAGTCTCTCGGTCGGTACGCTGACTGACCGCTCCTTTCTCCTCGGGCTCGGCCTTAGCAACCGGCCCCGATCCCCATTCTCCGGGATCCGCACTTTCCTTCCACAGTGCACCGGGGGACCCGGCGGACAGCCTAGCCGTATCCCCCGCGGGTTTGATAGTCTGGATGGGCACAAATGTAGGCATAGGCCACAAGTACTGTGTACCACATTGTGGGTAGTGCGCCGCCATGCCCACGGTACCGCCGGGTAGCCTGCATTGTAGACAGAGGCACACCACAGTCTCGGTGCCTGCCACCCGAATCACCAGTAAGCCTTCTGGTGCTGAATAGGGTTGAGTGGAGACCATCGTAGTCGCTTCTTGTGGACAGGCCATTGTTTTAGTAGGAGATACTTGCAGCAGCGGTCTGTTCTGTGAACTGTCTCCGCGAGACTGACAAGCAGGGGTTGAGTTGCCAGCCACTCCTTTGACTAGCTCCACCTTCATCTGACAGCTGGAATCAACCCCCATTCGTAGCAATTATGGGCGGGTCCCACAGCTTAATAGGATGTCCTTTAATTGAGGCCGCACCTTTCACAGTCCTGGAGGGCGCGGCCACAGCTTTCGCGCCATTACCCCCAACAGGGTGGGGTTCTTTCTTTGGCGCCAATCCCGGCCAACTGTCTGCAACTTTTGCAACTGCAGAATTCTCTGCAACGAGCCCACGCGGTCTCCCAGGGAAGCGGGAGCCGCCATCTTGGTTTGCATTCCCAATCACTTTAGCAACTGAGGTAGCTTTCTGTATAGCGCTCACCGGCTAGCAAGCAGATCCTTCTTTTCCACCAGCCACAATCACAATGTCAGTAACACTGTCCTCCAGGGTAGCACCACGGGGTCCTAGGCAGGACCAAAACGGTGCGACCACAGCCTTAGCAACACTCCACAGCAGGCTCGTTAAAGTCATTTCCATAGCATGCTCTTCACCCGCACACACGCCATGTGCGCTCTCTCCATTATCCTCCGTCCGCCATCTTGGACCTTCCGCACCGTGCGGATCCTCCATTCTTGCGGTCGCCATTCTTTCACTGTACCTAGAATTATTGTACATGGAGCTCCTCTCTGCGGGGCAGCTACCACACCGGTACAATAAAGATTACCTTGATGCACCACCTTGTGTACCTAATGTAGGCTGGACTCGTGTATGCACTACCTCAGGCTAGGCTCACACTCTGTGTCTGCTGTATCTCCTTCCTCCCAGTCTGTGCTCCCTTCGGTAAGTGGTCTGGAATGGGCTAGAGTACTCTAGCTCTTCCATGCAGTACTTGGGCGTCTACCTACTGTTGGCTAGCCTAGCGCAGACCCTCTCCAGAATTCCTGACCACGTTAACAGGCTATCCCTTTAGGCATCCTACCAACTAGCACTGCCTCAAGGTGACTAGGACAGCTATAGTCCGGCTCCAAACCCCCAACTCCTTTCAGGCCCCTAGGTCATCCCTGCGAACTGACAAACTCCATCAGCCCCCTGACTACCCCTAGGTCCGTCCCAACGCAGCACAAAGTGGCAGCAGACACTCTCCCTGTTTCCAAGTGACCTAGCAAAAACCTGTCCTGTTGACAGGTATCTCAGCAGCACCTCCAATTGTAACGGATTTTCTGGCCTAGCCTGACCCACCCAATCTCACATTGGCCCCTGTGGTCTAACCAGTCCCCATTACAGTGTAGTGTCTGGTGGTGCACCTGTTGGCAACAGGACTCCTGAGTCTCCCGCATGATGTTGTGTGGGGATTGCCAACCCAGACAGGCAGCTGAGGTAGTGTGCATGAGTCCTACCTAGATCCAGTGCAGCGCCTCCACCTCATCAGGATCCCAGCATCCGCTTGTGGATGGTCCTGGTGAGGAACTCCTCTGTGTAATCACTCCACACTTACACACGAGGGTATGATTTAACAAGATCATCTTTATTGACTTGCGGCGGGTCAGCTGCCCCTCACAGCGGTTGTACTCAGCCGCTCATGTTCACCGCACTTCCCTTTGAAAGGTGTCCTTTCCCAAATTGGTGGATTCCCTATCTCCCTTTAGGGAGATATTCCCTGTGCCAGGTCCCTGGTCACAGTCTTATGAGCTGTCTCCTCCCAAGTCTGTACTCAGACTTGCTCCTTGTTTCATCATCTACTACCAGCTCAGCAACAACCTTTGACATAACCTCTGAACATACTAACTTTTGAGCAGTGCTGTGCCTTATGTATCCTCTGGGGGCTGGCACAACTCTGACATCACTAATCATGGATTCAGAGCATGTGACCACTCCCATCCATACATAGGGCACCTCACCAGGGTGTGAGGGCAAACCTCCATAATTACTGCTGGCATGCCCATAACTTACAGTAGAGGCAACGTTTATTCTAACATTTGCCGTAAACTAGCCGGGTTACATTCTGGGTATGTGCTGGGTATGTGCTGGGTATGTTCTGGGCTAGTTTGAGGCACGTTTAAGGCATTTCTGCATTGACTAACGACCCATAGGATTAACAAAGCAGGGATCGCTGGCAGTCCAATTCAGTTTGAATGGGACTGCCAGGGACCCCCGCTGTTAATCTGATAGGCCATTAATCAATGCAGAAATGCTGGGGCTAGTTTAAGGAAAGTTTAAGGCATGTATTCAGAATGTACCTGGGTGTTTCCTGGGTTTTTTGGGGAATTGCCACTGGTTTTTGTTCGAATAAGAGTTGCCTCTACTGTACCAGGCCTTACTGTCAGCAGGAGAGATGACTGTAGCCATTTTACCGCATGGTTACATATGTATTGTTTAATTGTTTCCTGTTTGCTTCTTAATGTGATTTTCCTCAGGAACCTGACTGCACAGCAATAAAAAATATTTTTCTAAACCAGTATGCTGATTACTTCGCTCCTCCATCATCCTAGTAGATTTTCTGTCTGGCCTCTCGTTGTCTGTAATCCAGATAGGTAAGAACTGTATAAGTACCTGGTGTGGGCAGCTCAGGGCATGGTGTTGCAGGACACACTTCCTGGTTACCCTACAGAAGGAGTTAATGGGTGAGGTAACTAGGCTGGAATCGTCTGGTGCATTACACTGGTATGTGCATATAGATCAGTTGATATACATTCACCATTATGGATTTCAGTTTGAAGCACTCATGGGCTTCCACTACTACTGGGCAGAAGCAAAGTCATGTGTAATCCACTCATGACACATTTCGTACTACACACTACTTTCTTTGATGTATTTCCCTGCACTGCTTGAAGATATAAATCTTAAATAATTACCCCAGATGTGGTTCATTAGCTAGACAAAACTAAGATCTATAATAATTTTCGTAATCATTTCTCTTTATCGGATAGATTAAAGCTTTAAGGGAGCACTCAAATTAAAGCAGGCTGGCTTAATTGGTCTCTGAGATATTTATAATAGAGTTAGATGTCCAATGCTTGGGAATGATTTATTGACTGTTGACGCAGTTCCCTCGGATAAACAAGAAAAAAAACACGTCAGAAAGCATATGTTTTCTTTAATGTGAACAGCATGCGCAGACAGTGACCGGACATGTCAATTTGTAAGTACAAATATAGGATAAGTATCTGTCGTCTAAATGTATAAATGAAGCATAGGTTGAACATGATGGACATATGTCACGATGTCCATCTACTATATAACTATTCAGAATCATTGCTGCAGTCTAATTCAGTTTACAGTCCTAATTGGGCAGAAACAAAATGTTACCAACCATTGAATAGGGAGAGCCAAAGGCTTCATTCCTCTGTCACGTTACATATGTACAATCCTCATTAGGCAGAGTCACAATGTCTATGAAAACAACTTCAATGTTAGTGTAATAGTCAGATGTTTACATAAGAGTATATATTATCTCTATGCATTTTAGAACAATTGGTAATACAGTAGAAATTGCCACATTCATTACATGTGCACAGATCTGATTTTAAATATCGCTTAAAAGTTTCTTGACATACAGTACTTATTTCTCTCAGCAGTTTTCACCACAGGTCATTTTGCTGTTTTAAGTAATTTTGTTCAGGTGTTCTAGAAATCAAAAAGCACTGCGCAGAATCCTAATAAAATAAGAATGAAACATATTTAATTCCCAGGTTTCTAACCAGTGTCATGTCAAATTTGGTTTTAAGATTGATTGAACTGACGGCTTGTAACTGGTAAGCTGCACTGGACTAGATAATAATATTAAAACCCAAATTATTTCAACAACAATGTATTGTAAAGAAAATGACAGGCGTTCTATTGACAGGAAATTGTGGGCAGTCGGTATTTCTCAGAGTCTCCAAATAATGGACATCTAAAAGGGGAATTAAAGGCATATCTCCATAGAACACACACAACTGCAGTTATAAATACCAAGAAGAACACATGTGTTGTTCAGAAAAAGGACAGTCACTTCCTGGGTTGGCAATGTACTTATTTATTTTATTTACTATAGTTACAGTCGACGAAAACAGTAGAAAGGTTAAAGCTCATACCACTTCAAGAACTGGAAGGCTTACAATGGTGAATGAGAAATACATATTGTCTATCCCCAACTGATTTGTACAGGTTTTATAAGCAGAGAATTATGTAGAGAAAAAAAAAATAAGTTGGATATAAAAAAAAGGTGTCGAACAGAAAACCACAAATACATTTACATTCACACAGGCGTGTGCATTTACAAACCTTTGCAAGCCTCAGGTTCCCACGACATCAGCACGCATACTGCATGTGTGCTTTAACACATTTGGTAACCCCTCTCACCACCCATTCTTACAGATAGATCCTAACAAAATAGAGAAACACTATATTTTATACCGCGTTGTGGGATGGGCGACTAAACCTAATAGTACAAAGATTCATAACACGGAATGAAACGCAGGCAAAACTAAATTGCTGCAAGTAAGGCAGTAACAGTGTATCGGGAGTTCCAAATGATGCAGAGCTTGCACTCTATTATATAGTTACATAGCAGATGAGATTGAAAAAAGACTTAGGTCCATCAAGTTCAACCTATGCTAAATTTAGACAACAGATACTTTATCCTATATCTATACTTACGTATTGATCCAGAGGAAGGCAAACAAAAAACCCAAGTGTTATATCATTAAATGATATTTCATAAGGGCAAAAATAAATTCCTTCCTGACTCCAAGAATAGGCAATCGGATTAATCCCTGGATCAACATCCTTCCCATGTATACTTATTTGGTATATCCCTGTATACCTTTCCCATTTAAAAAGATGTCCAACCTTTTTTTGAACAAATCTATTGTATCTGCCATCACAGTCTCCATGGGTAATGAATTCCCCATTTTAAATGTCCTTACTGTAAAGAACCCTCTTCTTTGTTGCTGGTGAAATCTCCTTTTCTCGAACCTTAAGGGATGGCCCGAGTCCTTTGTACTGCCCGTGGGATGAATAGTTATTTTGAAAGCCCCTTGTATTGTCCCCGAATATATTTGGATATAGTTATAATAACCCCTCTTAGACGCCTCTTTTCTAATGTAAATAAATCTAATTTAGCTAGCCTCTCCTCATAAGTTAGATTGTCCATCCCCTTTATTAATTTGGTGGCTCTTCTCTGCACTGTCTCTAGTTCCATAATGTCTTTTCTTAGGATTGGTGCCCAAAATTGTACTCCATATTCAAGGTGTGGTCTTACTAATGCTTTGTAAAGGGGCATACTTATGTTTACTTCCCTTCCATCCATTGCAGTTTGAAGCAAGATAAGATCTTGTTTGCCTTTGCAACTACTGCATGACTTTGGGCACTATTGCTAAGCCTGCTGTCTACAAGCACTCCTAAATCCTTCTCCATCAAGGATTCCCCCAATATATTGCCATTTAATTTGTAAGTCGCCTTTTTATTCCTGCATCCCAAATGCATAACCTTACATTTATCTGTATTAAACCTCATTTGCCATTTACCTGCCCACGTTTCCAGTCTCTCCAAGTCCTTCTGAAGAGAAATTACATCCTGCTCTGATTCTATTACCTTACACAATTTAGTATCATCAGCAAAGATGGAGACTTTGCTCTCGATCCCAACCTCAAGGTCATTAATAAACAAGTTAAAAAGCAGGGGTCCCAGTACCGATCCCTGAGGTACTCCACTCACGACTTTAGCCCAACCTGAAAAAGTTCCATTTATGACAACCCTCTGTTGTCTGTCCTTTAACCAGTTTTCAATCTAGGTGCATATATTATTACTGAGTCCAATTTTCTTTATTTTGTACACCAACCTCTTGTGTGAAACCGTATCAAAAGCCTTTGCAAAATCTAAGTAGACCCCATCACCTGCATTACTCTGGTCTAAATTCCTACTTACCTCCTCAAAGAAACAAATAAGGTTAGTTGGGCATGATCTATCCTTCATAAATCTATGCTGACTATTAGTAATAATTGTGTTTACCATTAGGTATTCCTGAATATTATCCTGTATTAAACCTTCAAGTAGTTTCCCTACTATTGATGTCAGGCTTACAGGTCTGTAATTTCCCAGTTGTGATCTAGCTCCCTTTTTAAATATAGGCACCACATCTGCTTTACGCCAATCTTGTGGTACTGAGCCTGTGGAAATGGAGTCCTTGAATATTAAATATAATGGTTTGGCTATAACTGAGCATAACTCCTTGAGAACTCTTGGATGTATGCCATCGGGGCCAGGTGCCTTATTTACTTTCATTTTTTCAAGTCGCTTATGAACTTCTTCCTCAGTTAACAATTTGTTCATTAATATGGAGGTTGTAGCTTCCTCCTGCAGCACTACTATTTAACTTGATTCTTCCCTGGTAAACACAGAGGCAAAGATTTTTATTTTATTTTTGTTATTAAGGTACTTAAAGAACTTTTTAGGGTTGACCTTTCTTTCTATTGCAATCCTTTTTATATTATCCATTTTTGCTAATTTGATTGCCCTTTTGCAATTTTTGTTTAATTCCTTATAATTCTGATACGATGTCTCTGTCCCTTCTGACTTAAAGAATCTAAACACCTTACTCTTCTTGTCCATTCTCTCCCCTACCTGTTTATTTAGCCACATTGGTTTTGACTTATTTCTTTTATACTTATTACCCCAGGGTATACACTGATGAGTGTGCTTTTCTAACAATGTTTTAAAGACTGCCCATTTATCTTCTACTTTTTTCCCTGCAAAAACATAATCCCAGTGTAGTTAGACCTCAGTTTATTAAAATCAGCCTTTCTAAAGTTTAAGGTCTTTGTTAAACGCAAGAAATCTGTTTTTTGATAATTTATTTCAAATGAGACCATATTATGATCACTGTTTCCCAAATGTTCCAGGACTTGAATATTTGTTATTACTTCTGCATTGTTTGATATGACCAAATCCAGAACTGTCCCCTCTCCTGGTTGGTTCCTCAATAATTTCGGTCATATAATTCTTTATGCACCCCCAAAAACCTGTTTCCTTTTGTTGTAAAACACACAGAACCCATACAAGCTCATATTGAACCCCCAAAATAACCACAACATATATATATATAATCAGACCGGATTTGAAAACAAGCCACGAGTCTAGCAGAGCCAAAATCCTCCTCTATTCGTTTTTCTCTGCTCAGTTAGAATACATGTTTATATGTTTTTTATTATATAAGATTTATTGTTAACTTAACGAGTAATGTAGTATGACATGAGCTATAGGGAGTCCATTAATTTTTCAATGGTACAGCAGTGAGCTCGCCCCAGCGGAAAGGAAAGTCTAGCTGATGTAACTCATGAGATCAATGTTGTATTACAGTGTTGTGTTCCTGTCTATGGAATAAAAGTGTGAACCTTTCAACTGCCTGTTTCCCTGAAGAACAAATATTACATTCATGATGTCATACAGTGTTAACAGGTACAATGATGGCCATTACATCTGTACACACAGTACATTTGGTAAGCAATAGAACTTCTAGAGATACTTTATTCCTAATGAAGGTGTAGTCAAGTCAAAGTATCTTAAAGAGAGCTGGCACAACAATAGGAAAATATGAGGCCCTGAACATACAACGTCAAGTTCACTTTGTCAAGTGAGTTCTTGTTTAACTTGCAAGTACATTTCATGATCAGATAGTTTATTATAATGGTAATACCATAAAAGAAAAATTGATATAAATATGACTTTATAAACTGCCTGCAGATGTGGATGTTATATTTCACAGGATCTGTTCTTAAAATAATTTCTAGTTAGCAAGGGAAAAAAAGGGCTATTAAAGATGGTTTTACAATGTGATAAATAAAAAGGCATCTTTTACCATGGGCAAAAATTAAAAAATGTTCTTTTTTCATACTCACTCATTAATTCATGGATTGATGTTAATGATATCTGTATACTACACATTGTGGCATTTTACTTTCCTGGATCTTCAGAGCAAAATCCAGATGTACAGTAGGAATCGTGTCCGGGAACCTCCACAAATCTCCACTCCTCACATGGAATCCAAGTTCAAAAAAGTAGAACAAAATTGGACTTGGCATAATATTGTTTTATAAACAAGAAATAGTGGAAGTCTGAGGAGAGAATGAAAGAGAGCCAGGATTCAATTGAGAAAGACAAAAGGAGGATTTGTAGAGGTAGGTGGGCGATAGATACTGCCACGTGAATAGGAAGAGGAGAGAAAAGCTGCACAGTGTTAGACTCAAGGAGGGGAAAAAAAGAGAGGGAGGAATAAGAAGGGTTCGATAACGGCAGATAGAGGAGTGGAGGAGCCCGACGCCTGCACCCCTGACATCAGTGTGCGGAATGTGGGAGAAAGAAAGGCCACCATAATAGAGCAACTTCCAGTGCAGCGTCAGACTGAGTGAGCCAGGTCTCAGTTATAGCAAATAGGAGCAGAGAGTGAGAGAAAAAGAAGTCATGCACAGAGAGGAACTTTGTTGGAAAGGAAGCGTGCATTCCAAAGGGCACAGGAGAACGGGAGAGAGGAGGGAGGTAGACAGGGGATGGGCATAAGGTGGAAATCAGAAATAGTAGAAGTGGCATTTGGGAGGCGAGGACGAGAGCATGTAGGAATAATGCAGGAACCAGGATTGGGATTGATATCCCCAGAAGCAAGGAGGGGAAGCATGGAAAGAAAGAGAATGTGTGAGGATGATTTGTAGGAGTATGTGTTAGTGCAGGGGATATAGCTAGGTAGTGTCAGAGGGTGCAGGTAGTAAAGGAGTTCATGTGAACTGAGAAGTGGCGAAGGAGGGAGAGATGGAGATATTTGAATAGCGTTGGAGACATAATGAGGCTGGAAGAAAGAAACGCGTATTTTGAAAAGAAGTGAGGTTACAGCAAATATAAATAGTAGAGATGGCATGGCAGCGATAGTTTAGTGTTGAGATGTGTGGTCTGGGATAGATAATGTCCTCCTTTCCAGCATAGTTTGAATTCAGTATCCAGGGCCAGTAGGTGTTGTGTTGTCCCCTTATTCACTCCGTTGAACTCCCTGTTAAACTCCATCCTGCTTGCCACTTAAAAAAGGACCACTTTATAGATGGGATGCTACCCTTGCAGATGCTGCTTCCCTAGTCTGTCTCTAGTTATATAAGTCTGCCAAGTCACATGACTGAATTAAGTGCTACCCAGACAGCTCAATTAGCACATGGGAGGCACATACTTTAAAAACAAATGGTATTTCTAGACAGACACGTGTCCTACCTAGGTGTTAAAAGTTTAATTTACTAAGATAGGCACAGTAAAGGTCGATTTGGAGAAACAGGATTCAAATATGGTTTTATCCAGGTGTTAGAAGTTGAGTTTACTAAGTATATGTATGCATATTATGTAGCTATATTATGTACCAATGTGGGCTAGTTGTATTAATTATGTGTCTACGAGTCTACAGTATATGCTAGAAGCTTTTGGTACATTTTACATAAAATCTCGGAAAATGTGTTGCCATTTCTTTTTGTATAGTTTGCCCAGTGTTCTATCACATCCATTTGAAATCTACTGTGAGTCCATGTTGAGCAGTTTTGGTTTCATTATCATTATCATTAAATCATGTAAAAGGATTTCTATAAGTGTTCACATATAAATGGCTATTCCCTAAACTTTGATAAGTTCCATGCATTGCCGAGCGGGTTTGCATTTTTTTACCACACTATAAGATACGTGTGTTTCACTATGAAAAATCAGAATTTTTTTAAAGTTTGGTAAAAAAATGCAACATCTCACTACTTTGTGTCTGCGCCAATACTTATCGCACAACTTGCTTAAAAAGCAGCCTGGAAATGCTGCACGGAGAGAGCTGCATCTCCCTGCACAGCTCTTATAGGTGGTCATGCAGTTTTAATGTTAATTTTAATAACAGAATATTGTAGCAGGGGGCCTCTTGAATTGAACCGCATTAATTTCAGCCTCTGGCACCCCCAGCTTTTTCTAGCTAAAGGCCCCATTATGGGATGCCGGTGCCGGTGTAAATGCTAAGGTAATGAAGGGGTTAACTTCTACTGCAACCCTCCTTCAAGGCCTAAACATCCACTCTGGGGAAACTACAAGCATCACCCACCCCCTGTACAAACAACAAAGCAATGCCTGCTATTTAACCCTTTCCTTACCTTAGCGGTTAGCCGCTAAGGTAATGAAACTGGCTGTAATTTTATTTTTATTACATAGGATTGAATCTGGGTGTCTCCAGAGCTGAAATAAATATGCAGGTCAGCTCCAGAGGCCCACGGAAAACCCCAGGTTCAATCCTTAACAGTAAAAATAAAATAAACTCCTTGATATACAAATAGCAATTCTGATCTCACCACCCTTTGGAGTGCGAGAAAAGAATGCAAGTTTTTATAGTACGATATGCATATCAGAGTTTAGTGAATAGCAGTTGCTGGCGAAAAATGCGAGTTTAGGCATTTTTTCAGCTACCGCACTACTTGTTACAGCCAGTGTGTTATAGCTAATTAAAAAGCAGTTTTAGTGCGATATTGCCATGTTCAAAGCTTTCTGTATAGCTACACATGCAATACCGCTCTAAAAGGGCACTTATAGTGCATGTATGCATTTATCACAGTTTAGCGAATAGGCCCCATAGTATAGTTCATGTATGAATTGTCATTTTTATTTGAAACTCTTTTTAATAGTTATTGTCGATGTAGATTCTTTATTGTGTAGTTTTATTGAACTGTGAATTTTCACCTCTATTATCCAATCGGAGTGAAGGATGAGTATATTAGGGACAGAGTCACGCAGCATTATACTACCACAAAGGAAATGTTGGCAAAACGCATAGAGTGGCCTAGTAGAGCAATAGAGATGGAGCGAAGACTGCACAGCTGATGAGAGCAGAGACACCCGGAGTGGCGCTCCGAGATCTGAGTATCGCGAGACAAGACCCAGTGATCATCACGTGATGTGGAAGTGACAGAGAAATCCAGACGGTGTCAGAGTGCTGCAGTGTGGAGGGCTGTTGTGCTTCAAGTTCCTGTCCTATATGCCTAATTGTAACTTTTCTACGTGAGTTCAATTGAATGGAGTTGTTCCACCATTTCTTGTTTATAAAACAATATAACGTTACAGCATGACTGATGTTTCTCTCCTTTTTTGATCCTGGATCCCATGTGAGGAGTGGAGATTTGTGGAGGTTCCCTGACACGATGCCTACATCTAATACTCACTCTAGAGATATCTTGTGCATGTCACTACATATTTTTCCGTTCTATCTGTATTCATTTTTTTTTTAACAAAAGGTTTTGCACTATGTAATTTTCTTTTTTTCCCCATGCGCTATACACTGGCGACACGTTTTATTTGAACTCGGCTAGTTCCGCAAGCCGGGAGATGTCCCGGCTTGCTAGCCGAATCCCCTCGGCGTGCCGCGCGTCACCGATGCGCGGTCACGCTTCATCGGGTGCCTGCGCCCCCTGCGTGCGTGCCCAGGGCTCCCCGAGGGAGCCCTGGTGTCCCGCGATGTGGGGGACGGCGGTGGGGGGTTCCGGGGGACCCGGCGGACCCGGAGAGGGGAGGGGGAAGCCCCGATCGGAGGGCCGCTCCTCCGAGGCTTCGGCGCGCGCCCGGGACACCACGGCGCGCGCCCGGTTACTGTCGCGGCCGAGACCAGGTAAATGCTCAAATAAACTTGGCCGCGACAGTAGGTACTTTTTTCTCTGAAGATCTTTTGAACTGTTTCTACTACTATTGTTTGTGGTAGTACGATCCTAGCAGCTGCAGGGAAAGTGAAAGGCTTTCAATATTTACACTGTTCTTGTGCTGTACTATTACAGTTGGTTTATTTGCACGTTTTGCACATTGCACTTTGTTGTACAATTTTGCATACATCCAACGCCCAGTCTCTCTTGGTGTAACTTGCAGTGCTGGTCCGTCTCACTGTACTTTCCCTGAACACTTTTTTGTGACTGATAAAACATTGCCACATATGCAGGTGACTAGTCACAAGGGCATAAATCTTTATAATTAAGTAAACACTTAATTGAATCCTTAAGGTGATGGAGTTGCACAAGTTCAACAAATGATACAGTCAGTAGCTAGCCCAGAATCGAAGAGCACCCTGGCACCTGCATATAAGCTGATCATTGATCCCATCCAAATACATACATACATTCAAACAAAACAAACATTGTTCAGAATGAATCACTTTATTTTACATAATTGTTTTGGTATTAAAAAGGTTTGCATCTTTGCCTTCTTCCTTCCTTATTCTTCCCTTCTTCTCCTTAAGGGTAGAAGGAGTGGCTCAGTGAGTAAAGACACTGACTCTGAGAACAATGACACCGAGTTTAAACCAGGGTTCAATTTAGTTCCTTGTGATCTTGGGCAAGTCCCTTTATCTCCCTGTGCCTCAGGCACCAAAATCATAAATTGTAAACTCACCTGGGCAGGGACTGTGTCTGTAACAATCCTATCTGATGCATATCATACTGGGAGAAAAATGCTATATGAAATAACGTTATTATCTTTTTCCTCACTAAACAAGTGGTTACTATTCAAAACATTTTTGCAGTGTAAACATTTTACCTTGAAATAGATTGTCTGCACCATGTGAGGTTATAAGGTGTAACAAAATGGGTGTTATTCATTAAGGTGTGATAGTGCTGATCAGGGACTCTCACATCTCACAGAAACTCCCATTGACTTCAATAAGAGTTTCTGTGATAAAGTTGAAAACAAGAGAGTGGGACGTCGCTCAAACCATAATATCAAAAATAATATATAAAGAGAAGGCCTGGTGCACAGGGAAGAGAAATATAATGAAAGAAAGTGACAGAGGTCACTGAAGTCCCCTATTAGTTGCACTCACGGCAAAAACAAGTAGCGTAACTATGATACAAATATCCTCAGTATGGACTCAGGTCCCAGGTGAAATGAAATAACAGCTAGAGGATATAATATCCACAGATAGACAATTGTCTAAGACAAATAACCATAATCCCTAAAGGACCATGTATCCACAGAAAATGTCTAGTGGCCTAAGGTATAACAATGGCATCCACTATTAAAATCCAGAAAATAAAAAAAACTTTAATACATCATTTATAACGCCAAAAAGCAAGTGACATAAAAATAAAACAAAGGATAATGTTAAAATACCCCTGTAGGGGAGCGGCTGGGAGGGGGGTAGCAACCAATAAAGTAAGGAACACCAGATCAATGGTAATAAGTATAATACATATAACTCATGGTATCCCTAGTGTTGCTACCAAAGCCGTGCACGCTCTGTGGGTAGGTCAGGGAAAACACTTACACTATAGAGAGCCTAGGTAACTGGGTATAAGGTCATCAGTTCATGAGATATCAAATGCATCTATATGTATATATGATGGGTTGCCTTAGGGAGGTACATGTAAGTATAATCCCCAGTCAAAAAGCTCCTTAAATACCCACGATTGTCAATACATATGCAATAAGCAAACAAAAATGATACAACCGTGCTCCTAGCGTATGTGTGCACCGACCAAGAATAACTCCCAACAGATGCTGCTCCGCTCCACGAGTGCTCCCGCTCTCAGACGCCCACAAGTGATGTCACACCCCGACGCACGTTTCGTGTGATGCTTCACACTTCATCAAGGGGGGAGGAGCTAGTACTGTGAATGACTCATTCATAGTTATACCCAAGGCCAGGGAGGAGGCTGTGCTAAACTGCCCAATGGATGTGCATGCTGCTGCTGTGAATTGATCTACCAGTCAGCGTGCACATCTAGGAAAAACAATAGTAAATAATTAAATAACTAGATAAATAAATGGATAAGAGGTGCATGAAAGCATGTGTGTTACCCTGTCAGTGTACATACTTAGCACAGCAGAATAACGAATGCATGTGTCTATGCTGTTATATATGCACATCCACAGATAGCAACATGTCACTAGTAATCATTTTTAAAGGCATACATACGTGCAAAAAGTGCTTAAGATGTATACACTGTGTGTGTATGCATGCTCAAGGGGAAACAAGTATATACAGAGAGAGTCACTCCTGACATTCACCAAAACATGTTAAGTTATTGAATCGTGAACCATGGGCTGCAAAACGTGGTCGTAAATGATATCTTAAAGTGCGGTGTAGGATTGAACTACACTATATGACCCGCCCCATAGGACAAAACGGGTCTTCTAAAGTTAATGCTGTATTCCCATGGATCCCTTATGGTGTAGGAATGTGCTGACCTAGGCGACCTGCCCCGAATGACAAAACGGGTCTCTAAAGTTAAGCTATATCCCTGGATCCCACTAATCAGATTAGAACCAATATCGCAAAGCAGCCCAATGGAACACTATGGTTAGTCTAGATGAATGAAGTATAAATAAAACCTTCGTTCAAACCATTAGGTGCAAGTGTTCCTAAGGTTTGAATCCATCTACACTCCCTCTGTAGTAACTTTCGATCCCAGTCACCACGTCTCGTTCCCCACGGAACATGTTCTATGCCTATGAAGCTAAGAACATGTATGTTGCCCCCATGTTCATTATGGCAACAGGTGTATCGCGATGGTTGTGTATTGAACCCAGATGTTCACGAACCCTAACTTTCAGGGGTCTATGGGTTTTGCCAATATATTGTTTTTTACACATACATGTGATTTGGTAGATTACACCCGTTGTCAGGCAGTTAATGAATGCTTTGTCTCAAAGGGGGATGTCCCATTCATACCCGAAAATTATTTCGTGACTGTCATTGATGCACATGCCTTACATCGGCCACAGGTGTAGCACCCTTTTGGTTTAGGGCCCAACCATGTACGTGTAGTATTTTCCATAAAGTGACT
Source organism: Ascaphus truei (assembly GCF_040206685.1). Classification (NCBI taxonomy): domain Eukaryota; kingdom Metazoa; phylum Chordata; class Amphibia; order Anura; family Ascaphidae; genus Ascaphus; species Ascaphus truei. The sequence continues at coordinate 444,069,819 of NC_134483.1, forward strand.
TTGAACCAGACGGTCCCTCAGATTACGAGGTCGTCTGCTCACCATATTAGGTGAGGACTTCAAACTTTAACTAGATCACTGTCTTGAGTTAGAATGTGCCAGTGTTTTTGAAGACTCTGGCGTATACATCCCCACTGTTCATTAAAAGTACTAATGAATCTAATGGTCTTTTCTACAGGAATATCAGTCTCTTGTTTTTGTGTTAGAAGATGAGGTCTGTGTGTATGGAGTGCATTTTGATAGGCTCGTTTCACTGTACCTCTACTGTGTCCTCGTGCCAGAAAACGATTCGTCATATCTGCTGATTGTCACTTAAACTCATGAATGCTCGAACAATTTCGTCGTAACCGCAGAAATTGGCCTGTGGCTATGTTGTTGATCATATGTAGCGGATGGTGGCTGCTAGCCATAAGTAGACTATTCGTCGAAGTTGGTTTACGAAAGATGGTACTTTCCAGTCGCCCATCATCCCTTTTGATTATTGTTAAGTCAAGAAAGTCAGTTTTCTGGTTATCACAGTGGTACGTGAGTGTTAAGTTGATATCGTTAGTGTTGAGCCTATCAATAAAGTCTTTTAACGGATTTTCTGTCCTATTCCACAGTTGCAAGACGTCATCTATATATCTCGCCCAAAGTAGGATCTTATCTGTAAATGCCTCATTATCTTCCATGAACACCACTGCTTCCTCCCACCAGCCCAGATATAAATTTGCATAGGTGGGAGCACAAGTGGTGCCCATGGCCGTACCCTGTACCTGATGGTAAATTTTGTTGTTAAAGGTGAAAAAGTTCTTAGTGAGTACGAAATATAAAAGTTGGATCACGAAGGCATTATGGGTGTGAGAATGGGTGCCCCGAGCCCGTAGGAAGTGTGAGACCGCATGAAGACCCACCTGGTGTAAAATGTTTGTGTACAGCCCTTCGACGTCAATAGTAACCAAGAGCGTTTGTTGTTCTACAAATACACCCTCTAATCTTAAAAGGACGTCTTTAGTGTCCCTCAAGTAAGAGGGAAGGGAGCCTACAAATGTTCTCAGAAAACAATCCAAGTAAACACTTGCATTAGATGTTATATTGTTAAACCCACACACTATGGGTCTTCCAGGTGGTGGGTCTTTGTTTTTATGAACCTTGGGTAGGTAATAAAATGTAGCCAGAGTTGGATGCTTAATGAACATGAAATTAAATGCATTTTGAGATATTACCTTATTTTCAAGTCCTTCTTTCAAGATCCGTACTAGTTCATCTTCGATCTCTTTTGTCGGGTCATTTGGAAGAATTGTATAGCATTTGGTATCTGAAAGGAGACGTAATCCCTCTTTGACATATGCCTCTTTTTGCAGTACGACCACATTGCCCCCCTTATCGGAGGGATTAATGACGATACTGTCGTCGTTTTCTAAATCTTTAAGAGCCATGGCTTCCTTGTTACTAAGATTGTATTTCTGTGTTCCTGGTGTCATGGCCATGATGTCATCATAGCAATTGTGAAAACACGTCTACATTGGTACATGATTCCATGGGAGGTGTAAACGTAGTTTTACCTCTTAAGTTAGTAAAGGGGCCCTGTCCTGGAGGTCTTTCATTCTCCTCTAGTAAATCTTCCATGGACTTGAGAAAGGTAAGTACATGATCGCTAAGACTTTCTTGTGATGTGTCTTGATTTGCCATACATTGGCGACGTTTGAAAAATTTATGTAAACATAATTTTTGTGAAAATAAATGCAAATCTTTGACACATTCAAATTTATCCAGTCTATTCATAGGACAAAATGTAAGTCCCTTTGACAATACTGATATACGGTCATGATTCAGCAATTTCTGTGATAAATTGATTATTTGTGATTATACCCCCTAAAGGGGTATTTTTAACATCACCATTTGTTTTATTTTTATGTCACTTGCTTTTCGGCGTTATAAATGATGTATTAAAGTTTTTTTTATTTTCTGGATTTTAATAGTGGATGCCATTGTTATACCTTAGGCCACTAGACATTTTCTGTGGATACATGGTCCTTTGGGGATTATGGTTATTTGTCTTAGACAATTGTCTATCTGTGGATATTATATCCTCTAGCTATTATTTCATTTCACCTGGGACCTTGAGTCCATACTGAGGATATTTGTATCTTATAGTTACGCTACTTGTTTTTGCCGTGAGTGCAACTAATAGGGGACTTCAGTGACCTCTGTCACTTTCTTTCATTCTGTGATAAAGTTCCCTGATTGGCACTATTGAACGTTAATGAATAACTCCCAATGTGTGCAGTAAATAAATGTTATAACTCTGACCTAACTTTAATTTTATGCCTCTTTCAATGGCTGTTTGTGATATGTTTGGGAATTGGACAGTGAGCTGCACATGGCAAGAAACCAGAAGCCTTGGTGAAGGTTCCAAAAGATCGGAAATGAGCAACCACATTATCGGCTTGTTGAAATCCTCACTTTTGTTCTGTACATAGCAAGTTAGAACTGAAAAGATTTTTCTAAAGGGTTCTTGTCTGGTTGCAAACCCCATAAGAGTTATTGGTTTCACTAATATATTATTACTTCTACATTAGTATGATCTAGCTAGTTGGAAAATGATACATCAGTACTACTTAATTATTTAGCATGGTGTCGGCAGCGGTACTGCATTGCTCTGCAATGTGTTGCTGACACCTCTGGAAGTGAAGGGGGTAAAATGTGGACTCTGATCTGACAAAGCAAAGTTACACTGCACAGATAGTAACAGTAGAACCGACAAGCGCCCTGGCAGAAAGTCAGAACAGAGGATCAAATGCTGTCTTTTGTCCATGAAAATCCCTGAGGCCAGGAATTGGAAGAAAACTGATATGTTTGTGTCTGAGTATCTCAGCAGATGTTCCACTGCTTTTTCAATGTATTTTAATGCTTAGCACAGAATTCTTTTGTGTTTAAGGCATGCAACTTTAGCGTGTTGCACAAATTATCACATAAAAACCATTGTTGCTGATTTTAAGTTTGTGGGTCCTAAGAAATGGAATTGCTGACAACTTTAATGTGGTGCAATAGACTTTTAGGTCTGGATACAGTACATCAATCTGCATTATTAAAATAATAACAAAAAGTGGTATTACCACTTTAAACTGCTATTTTTATAGTGCAACACAGTACAGTACATCAACGTTGCACCACTAGGTAAAATGCATTTTTTAATCGGATCACATTAAAACATAAGCCTAATACCGCATTTTTTAAATCACATTCCGTTATTCATTGGTACGTGACTAACGGCAGAAATACCGCAGTTTTTTAATCACCTGCTCCAGGCTTGTGTTATCCCTGTCTAAGATATTTGGTCGCGGCTATTTTGCTGCGACCAAATAGCTGCGAGCATTTAGCTGCCACTCACCTTGCCGAAGGGATGTCACTCCGCTTTGCCACTTTGCCACCATGGTAAGCACCTCTAACCTTATCCTAAAAAAACCTTCATCCTAACCCTTAATACTAATGCTACCCCTACCCAAAAAACCTAACCCCTTACCCTAACCCCTATCCTAATACCCTACCCGAAAAACCTAACCACTTACCCTAAAACCCCTATCCTTAACCCCCTACTCAAACCGCTAAAATCCCTTAAGTTAACTTGCCTTATTGGCAAAACGACCGCTGGCTGAGTGTATTGAGTACTTTTGTCTTTTGTAATATCAAAATAAAATCAGGTTGGTTGATATACTACTATGTGCTTGCTGGACTTTTAGATGACATAAGTGCGGTAACCACATGGTATATCAACCAACCTGATTGATTTATATACCCTCTCACGTCAGGCCAACTGGGATGGCCCAGGTGCTCTCTGAAGCCAGAAGTCACTGAAGAGGCCACATCTGAAAAGAAGAAGAAGAAGAAGAAGACAGCTTTCATGAAAAGAAGATAAATAAGAAATATTTACTGAAGACTTCTTCAAGCAACAGATGATCGAGGGCTTAGGGGCAAATTGAGGCTGCCTCGTTGGTGACCCAGGATGGCAATGAATTACAAATAGGCTATCAGGCCTGGATTTATTTGTTACTTTTTTTTTGCCATCGGCCTTGGATTTGTATTTTTTTCTTTAGGCTGGATTTTTTATTTTGCCATTGGGCATGGATATGTTTTTTTTTAAATGGTTTAAGTTTGGTATCTCTTGTTAGGCATCCGGTTGGGATTGTATTTTTTTTGTTTATTTATTATTATTTATGGTTGGGTATTGGCCCTTTAGGAGGATAGCCTTCATCCTAGCTGGGGTCAATTATCCCATTTTTTCTTGCATATCAACATTGATTGCAAATGTGGCTTTGTAGATCCCCATTGAGGACCTAGGTTACCACAGTGACAACCAATACCGTACCCGGTAAATTATTACCGCAATCTTGATGTATACCATCTTAAAATTGCATCAATAAGATATGTTTTTTTTTAACCATAACAAGTTGTGCTACTGCACTACCCGGGACATTTTAAATCAGCAGTGAAATATTTGACTAACATGGCTCACAAATGCAATTTCTAACTCTGTAGGTACTGCTGATATTGGAAGCACTAAACATTTCCAGCACTACACGATTTCCATGTTCTCAAAGTTAGACGCCTTACCAACCTAACAGTTATAACAATCTTGGGTAGCTGGTGGGGATATTAATTTGATTTTAAAGTTTGTAATAAAATAAATATTCTACTGTAAATTGTTCTTGTGTTCTGTCCTCGCTTTCCAGTCTGTGTTTACATAATTCTCCATTAATTGTTATGCTGCGTTCAGACTCTATGTCCTGTTTTGAAGACTACAAAAAGTTAGAGTTGGTCAAATTAAAATAAATACCTGTGTTTCTGACACGGATTTAGTGTTCGCCATACTGTACAGTATGTAGAAATGTAAACATTTATGTTCAATCATCAGTGGTTTGTGCTGTGCAGAGGAACAGGAGCCCAATTTGAATCCCTCAATACTAATAGGACAAACAGCATGCAATATTGTAGCAAAGATATATACAACTGCAGGAAGCCAACATTAACACTTCATAGCCAAACAGATGTATTTTCCAGGTTGAACAAACATTTTCCTGTGCAATAATTGAATCAGTAGCCAGGCATCTGCATCAGGGTATAACAATGCATATGTGCTAATTTGTGAACCTGACAAGTTACTAAATTTGTGATTTTTATTAAATATATATTTATTTTCACAACATTCTAAATCCCAGGTCATTATTTCAGCTGACTTAAAATTAGACAAACAACATAACAAGGCAATGAGGAAACCAGCAGGATGCTAGGTTGTATAGGGAGCAGTAGCAGACTTAGCTTTTTGCCACCTGTACGCTTAGGGGCGGCCCTCCTTCGCAGCGTACTGTATGATGTCATGGCATGTCATGGAAATATGGTGCTATCTGCTGTCGCTGCATCATGTGATGATGCGTTGTCATGGCTACAGGAGGGGGCTTGCTCCGGAAAAGGTAAGACTCTCTCTCTCACACACACACACAAATTTCCTCCCTAAAAAAATACCACCCCCAAAAATTGTCTATAGCCTCCATAGCCTTAAGGGAAATCCACCCCTGGTAGAGAGAGGTATTAGCAGCAGGTAGAGAGAAGTAGTGATGCCACTTTATTGATCATTGGTAAGACCTCACCTAGAGTACTGTGTTCAGTTCTTGAGGTCATTTATCAAGGACATTCATAAGTTTGAGATGTTGCAAAGAAGGGCTACAAAAAGGCTGTGTGATTTACAGCACTACAGCACTGGAGAACCTCAATATCTACCACTTGGGGAAGAGAAGGGAGCAAGGGGTATTATAAAAACTTCCAAATATTTAAAGGGTTTCAACAAAGTACAGGAGGGAAGCACATTTCAGAGAAAGAGCAGTGCTAGGACAGGAGGTCATACTCTGAGGCTATTGAATGGCAGGCTCAGGGGGAATGTGAGGAAATACACAGAAAGCCTGTCAACATAGGTGGTAGAGGATAATACAATTAGGGAATTGAAGCCTTCTTGGTATAAATATCAATTTAAAAGAAAACTATGGACCAATTGAGTCTGAGGTTTTGCAGCATATAAAAACACGGGCAGACCAGGTGGGCCAACTTGTTTTTTGTTGTAAGGAGTATACGCTTGGAGCTAGATCCACAAAGCTCAGTTAGGGGCTCACAGCTTGGTATTACTTAAAATAGTAACAGACGTTATTGTCCCTGAAGATAGCACATATCTCCTATTATATTAAATTACAGAACACACTGATTTGTATTGAATTACTATACACATATCTTGCGCAATGAGCAAACCAATATGAAAGTGCATATTTAAAGATAAAGAGGACAAGCTGTGTGTCAAGGATTGGACTTCGGCTGACGTGGATCCCAGTGGCAGGAACAGCAGGGAGCGAAGTAGGGGTCACAAGCAGAGATCAGAGGCAGGCGGCAGGTAGCAAAGTCAGGAAACAAGCAGGGGTACGAGGCAGGCGGCAGGTAGCGAAGTCAGGAAACAAGCAGAGGTCGGCAACGAGGAAACTGGAACAGGATGATAGCAATAGCTAACACAGCAGTAAACACAGGAACCTTGCAGGAGCTAAGAACCAGTATAAACAGGCAAGGAGGAACAGGAAAGGGAGGTTTATATAGGCAGGCTGAGAGGTGGAGCACAGGTGCAGAGGTGTCAGGTATCAGGTTCTGGAATGTTCCTTAGTTTAGCAGCAGCAATCCCGGTGGACAAGTTTAGGTACTGCAGGCTAGAACAAGACATTGAGAGTGGCAGCAGTCCCGGTGGCCAAGCATGGGTACAGCAGGCTAGAAAATATGACATTACTCCCCCCTCCCAAGAGCGTTCTCCGGACGATCCTTGCTAGGCTTGTCTGGATATCGTCGGTGGAAAGCTTTGACTAGTCGCGGAGCATGTACAAAATCTTTGGGTTCCCAAGACCTCTCCTCTGGGCCATAGCCCCCCCAGTGAACCAGGTACTGTAGTTTCCCTCGGTGTAACCTGGAATCCAAAATTCTTTCCACAATGAATTCCTCTTCGTTATTCACGAGCACGGGTTCAGGGGGAGGAAGTCTCCATCCAGGAAACGGGTTCTCACGGAAAGGTTTCAGCAGAGAAGAGTGAAACACAGGGTGTATTTTGATGGTCTCAGGAAGCTCTAATCTGAAGGACACTGGATTTATTAGTGCCGAGATGTGAAATGGCCCGATGTAATTTTGACCCAATTTAATGGTTGGAACCTTTAGACGTAGATTTTTTGTAGAAAGCCAGACTTTATCCCTGACTTGAAATTCTGGGGAGGGTCTGCGGTGTTGGTCTGCTGCTCTTTTGTACTTAACTTGAGTCTCACGAAGTGTCTCTTTGAGTGTCTCCTGGATGTCTCGCAGAGTCTCCACTTTCTCTGTAACTGCCGGAATGGGGCCCGAAGATGGAAAATGAGGAATAAAGATTGGATGAAATCCATAATTTGAAAAAAAGGGGCTCTTCTGAGTCGATGAATGATGTGACTTGTATGAAAACTCAGCTAATGGTAGGAAATCAATCCAGTCATCCTGGAGATGACAAACAAAACATCGTAAGTATTGTTCCAAAGTCTGATTGGTCCTTTCTGTCTGGCCATTGGATTGTGGATGATAGCCAGACGATAAATTTAAACGAATTCCTAGAGAGGAACAGAAGGTCCTCCAAAATTTTGAAGTGAATTGTACCCCTCTATCGGATATGATCTCATCAAGAGCCCCGTGAAGCCGAAACACCTCTTTCACAATCAACTTGGCTGTCTGGTCTGCAGAAGGAAGATTCTGTGCTGCAATGAAGTGAGCCATCTTTGTAAGTCGATCCACCACTACCAGGATGGTATTATGTCCATTTGATCGTGGCAGGTCAACAATAAAATCCATTGATATGGACCCCCAAGGATGAGTTGGAACCGGAAGAGGCTGCAGTAAACCCACAGGTGATGCTCGAGAGGTCTTGGTCCTAGCACAAGTCTCACAGGAGAGGACATAGTCTTCAACATCTTGTGCTAATTTAGGCCACCAAAAAGAGCGAGACAACAGTTCCTGTGTCTTGAGGACACCTGGGTGACCAGCGGGTCGGGAGTCGTGCATTAATTGGAGCACCTCTAATCTTACCTCCTTAGGGACGAACAGACGATCCTTACAGTTCCAGAGACCATTACATAGAAATAGTTCTGCTTCCGAAGGAGGGTTTTTAAGAAAAGTGTCATTTGAGTAGGCTCCCTTTATTCGTGTGAGGAGATCGGCAGAGAATATGACGCCCAAAAAAATTCTTTTTGGAAGAATAGTTTCTTCTTGCTCTTTGTCTGAACAAGGATTCGGAAAGGACCGTGACAAGGCGTCGGCTTTCCCATTCTTGGAGCCAGGGCAGTATGAGATGTGGAACTGAAATCTTGCAAAGAAGAGAGCCCACCTGGCTTGTCACGCAGACAGTCTCTTTGCGGATCGAATGAATTCTAAGTTCCTATGATCCATAAAGACCGTAATTGGATGATTGGCCCCCTCCAGTAGATGTCTCCACTCAGAGAATGCAGCTTTTATAGCCAAGAGTTCTTTGTTTCCGATGTCATAATTTCGTTCAGCTGTTGACATTTGGTATGAATAAAAGGCACATGGATGAAGGAGCATCTTGGGTCCAATTCTTTGTGACAGAATGGCACCAACAACGGAGTCGGATGCATCCACTTCCAAGATGAATGGTAATTCTGGATTTGGATGGATGAGGATAGGGGCAGATGTGAAGAGTGACTTCAATTGTTCGAATGCCGCATCCGCTTTAGGAGACCATTTGAAGGGGAATTCTTTCCGTGTGAGTTGGGTGATTGGAGCAATAATGCCAGAGAAATTTTTAATAAAACGTCTATAGAAATTGGCAAAACCCACAAATCTCTGAATGTCCTTTTCATTCCGAGGGATTGGCCATTCCACCACAGCTTGAATCTTGCTTGGGTCCATACTCAAACCCTCAGGAGAGATGATGTAACCGAGAAATTGCATGTTGGTCTTTTCAAATTCGCATTTTTCTAACTTGATGTACAATTTGTACTTACGGAGACGCTCAAGGACAATTCGGACATGTCTCTGATGATCCATGATGTTATCTGAGAAGACAACGATGTCATCCAGGTATGCCACTACGAATTGGTCCAATAACTCTCGGAGGACATCATTAATTAAATGCTGGAAGGTAGCAGGGGCATTACAGAGTCCAAAAGGCATCACCAGATATTCATAGTGCCCATGACGGGTTCGGAAGGCGGTTTTCCATTCGTCACCGGGTCGAATGCGGACCAAATTATACGCTCCTCTGAGATCTAATTTGGTAAAGATTTTGGCTGACCGAATTCTTTCCAATAGTTCAGGTATCAGAGGTAATGGGTACCTGTTCTTCACCGTAATCTTATTTAGTTCCCAATAGTCAATGCAGGGGCGTAGAGAACCGTCTTTCTTTCCCACGAAGAAGAGCGCAGCGCCTGCTGGAGAAGTAGAGGGTCGTATAAAACCCTTTGATAGGTTCGCCTGTAGGTAGTCATTGAGGACCTTCAATTCCGGTTCTGAGAGGGAATAGATTCTTCCAAACGGAATGGCAGCACCCGGTAATAATTCAATGGGACAGTCATAAGAGCGATGTGGGGGAAGCGTATCTGCGTTCTTCTTGTCACACACAACTAAAAACTCAGAGTAAGGAGCCAGCAGAAGATTTTCTTGAGACGAGGAAATCTTATGTATTCCTACACACTCTGGTATAGGAGTTTTAGGTAGACAGGCTAGCTGACAGTGCTCCGAGGGAAACGTGAGGGTCTTTGTCTTCCAGTCAATTAGTGGGTTATGTATCATGAGCCATGGAATTCCCAGAATCACTGGAAACAAAGGTGATGGAATGAGACCAAAAGAAATATTCTCCTGGTGATTGGGCTCCATGATTAGTGTTAAGTTACTGGTTTCATGGGTAACAGGTCCAGAGCTCAAGGAAAAACCGTCAACGACTTCCATCCTTTCTGGCGATTCCTTGGCTACAAATGATACCGAATTGTTCTTGGCGAATTCTATGTCCATAAAATTCCCTGCCGCCCCTGAGTCAACCATTACTGTGGTTGAAAAACGATGTGTTCCTTCCTCGATTATAATAGGAACCAAGAGGTGAGGGTGTAGCGAAGGAGGGTTATCTTTCCCTTGAGAAGCAGAGAAAACAGTCTATGAAATAGCGTGCAGCTGATTTCTCCTAGGGCTCTGGAAAGAAGACCGCCTGCACTTGTTTGGGCAATCAGCGAGATAGTGCCCATCATTTCCGCAATATAAACAGAGATCTTCTGTTCGGCGTCTATTCCTTTCCCCGGTTGAGATGGGTCCCCGCAGTGTATTTACTTGCAACGGCTCCTCCTCAGTCTCCCTGGAACGTCTTGGGGTACTGACATCTCTAAACCCAGGGTTGCTTGGCATGAACCCCTGTCTCTCCAATCGTCTTTCCGTAAGCCTGCGATCAATTTGGATACATAAACGGACAAAGTCCTGAAATCTCTCTGGGGGCTCCACCCGGGCTAGTTCGTCTTTAACTTGCTTCGAGAGACCCTGCCGAAAATTATATTTCTGCGCGGCCTCATTCCAATCAGTATCGTTAACCCATCTGCGGAATTCAGCGGCGTATTCAGCTGCCGAGCGTCTTCCTTGACGAAGATTGTTCAGAGTTGCCTCAGCGGTTGCACTACGATTTGGGTCATCAAAAATAAGACTCATGGCTTCGATGAACTCCTCCAGGTCCCTTAGAAGTGGGTTATCTTGTTCTAACATAGGGGAGACCCAAGCAAGGGCCTCATCCTTGAGCAGGGTTATGATCAGTCCAACCTGGGCTTCTTCGGTATGATAAATGATGGGCTGAAGCTTGAATACAAGTCTGCATTGATTAAGGAAATTCCGGAAAGATTGTTTTTTCCCCCCAAAATTTTCCGGAAGGGATATACGGGGTGCGGTTTGCACAGACACAGTGTTTTAACCAGACAAGGTGATTAAGGCTGCACGTAGTTCACGATTCTCAGCTTCCGCAGTGGCGGCTTGTTCTTCCAAGCGACCAAGATGATTAAACACGTGTCTTTGTTGTTCCTGGTAACCAACCATGATATGTTGTAAGTCATGGAGTGTCTGAGCCTGAGCCGGGTCTGTTCCAGCGGAATCCATGGTAGTGCCTGTTTATTCTGTCAAGGATTGGACTTCGGCTGAAGTGGATCCCAGTGGCAGGAACAGCAGGGAGCGAAGTAGGGGTCACAAGCAGAGATCAGAGGCAGGCGGCAGGTAGCAAATTCTGGAAACAAGCAGGGGTCTGAGGCAGGCGGCAGGTAGCGAAGTCAGGAAACAAGCAGAGGTCGGCAACGAGGAAACTGGAACAGGATGATAGCAATAGCTAACACAGCAGTAAACACAGGAACCTTCCAGGAGCTAAGAACCAGTATAAACAGGCAAGGAGCAACAGGAAAGGGAGGTTTATATAGGCAGGCTGAGCGGTGGAGCACAGGTGCAGAGGTGTCAGGTATCAGGTTCTGGAATGTTCCTTAGTTTAGCAGCAGCAATCCCAGTGGACAAGTTTAGGTACTGCAGGCTAGAACAAGACATTGAGAGTGGCAGCAGTCCCGGTGGCCAAGCATGGGTACAGCAGGCTAGAGAATATGACATTACTCCCCCCTCCCAAGAGCGTTCTCCGGACGATCCTTGCTAGGCTTGTCTGGATATCGTCGGTGGAAAGCTTTGACTAGTCGCGGAGCATGTACAAAATCTTTGGGTTCCCAAGACCTCTCCTCTGGGCCATAGCCCCCCCAGTGAACCAGGTACTGTAGTTTCCCTCGGTGTAACCTGGAATCCAAAATTCTTTCCACAATGAATTCCTCTTCGTTATCCACGAGGACGGGTTCAACGGGTTCTCACGGAAAGGTTTCAGCAGAGAAGAGTGAAACACAGGGTGTATTTTGATGGTCTCAGGAAGCTCTAATCTGAAGGACACTGGATTTATTAGTGCTGAGATGTGAAATGGCCCGATGTAATTTTTGCCCAATTTAATGGTTGGAACCTTTAGACGTAGATTTTTTGTAGAAAGCCAGACTTTATCCCTGACTTGAAATTCTGGGGAGGGTCTGCGGTGTTGGTCTGCTGCTCTTTTGTACTTAACTTGAGTCTCACGAAGTGTCTCTTTGAGTGTCTCCTGGATGTCTCACAGAGTCTCCAGTTTCTCTGTAACTGCCGGAATGGGGCCCGAAGATGGAAAACGAGGAATAAAGATTGGATGAAATCCATAATTTGAGAAAAAGGGGCTCTTCTGAGTCGATGAATGATGTGAGCTGTATGAAAACTCAGCTAATGGTAGGAAATCAATCCAGTCATCCTGGAGATGACAAACAAAACATCGTAAGTATTGTTCCAAAGTCTGATTGGTCCTTTCTGTCTGGCCATTGGATTGTGAATGATAGCCAGACGATAAATTTAAACGAATTCCTAGAGAGGAACAGAAGGTCCTCCAAAATTTTTAAGTGAATTGTACCCCTCTATCGGATATGATCTCATCAAGAGCCCCGTGAAGCCGAAACACCTCTTTCACAATCAACTTGGCTGTCTGGTCTGCAGAAGGAAGATTCTGTGCTGCAATGAAGTGAGCCATCTTTGTAAGTCGATCCACCACTACCAGGATGGTATTATGTCCATTTGATCGTGGCAGGTCAACAATAAACTCCATTGATATGGACCCCCAAGGACGAGTTGGAACCGGAAGAGGCTGCAGTAAACCCACAGGTGATGCTCGAGGGGTCTTGGTCCTAGCACAAGTCTCACAGGAGAGGACATAGTCTTTAACATCTTGTGCTAATTTAGGCCACCAAAAAGAGTGAGACAACAGTTCCTGTGTCTTGAGGACACCTGGGTGACCAGCGGGTCGGGAGTCGTGCATTAATTGGAGCACCTCTAATCTTACCTCCTTAGGGACGAACAGACGATCCTTACAGTTCCAGAGACCATTACATAGAAATAGTTCTGCTTCCGGAGGAGGGTATTTAAGAAAAGTGTCATTTGAGTAGGCTCCCTTTATTCGTGTGAGGAGATCGGCAGAGAATATGACGCCCAAAAAATTTATTTTTGGAAGAATAGTTTCTTCTTGCTCTTTGTCTGAACTAGGATTCGGAAAGGACCGTGACAAGGCGTCGGCTTTCCCATTCTTGGAGCCAGGGCAGTATGAGATGTGGAACTGAAATCTTGCAAAGAAGAGAGCCCATCTGGCTTGTCGCGCAGACAGTCTCTTTGCGCATCGAATGAATTCTAAGTTCCTAAGATCCGTAAAGACCGTAATTGGATGATTGGCCCCCTCCAGTAGATGTCTCCACTCAGAGAATGCAGCTTTTATAGCCAAGAGTTCTATGTTTCCGATGTCATAATTTCGTTCAGCTGTTGACATTTGGTATGAATAAAAGGCACATGGATGAAGGAGCATCTTGGGTCCAATTCTTTGTGACAGAATGGCACCAACAGCGGAGTCGGATGCATCCACTTCCAAGATGAATGGTAATTCTGGATTTGGATGGATGAGGATAGGGGCAGATGTGAAGAGTGACTTCAATTGTTCGAATGCCGCATCCGCTTTAGGAGACCATTTGAAGGGGAATTCTTTCCGTGTGAGTTGGGTGATTGGAGCAATAATGCCAGAGAAATTTTTAATAAAACGTCTATAGAAATTGGCAAAACCCACAAATCTCTGAATGTCCTTTTCATTCCGAGGGATTGGCCATTCCACCACGGCTTGAATCTTGCCTGGGTCCATACTCAAACCCTCAGGAGAGATGATGTAACCGAGAAATTGCATGTTGGTCTTTTCAAATTCGCATTTTTCTAACTTGATGTACAATTTGTACTTAAGGAGACACTCAAGGACAATTCGGACATGTCTCTGATGATCCATGATGTTATCTGAGAAGACAAGGATATCATCCAGGTATGCCACTACGAATTGGTCCAATAACTCTCGGAGGACATCATTAATTAAATGCTGGAAGGTAGCAGGGGCATTACAGAGTCCAAAAGGCATCACCAGATATTCATAGTGCCCATAACGGGTTCGGAAGGCGGTTTTCCATTCGTCACCGAATCTAATTTGGTAAAGATTTTGGCTGACCGAATTCTTTCCAATAGTTCAGGTATCAGAGGTAATGGGTACCTGTTCTTTACCGTAATCTTATTTAGTTCCCGATAGTCAATGCAGGGGCGTAGAGAACCGTCTTTCTTTCCCACGAAGAAGAGCGCAGCGCCTGCTGAAGAAGTAGAGGGTCGGATAAAACCCTTTGATAGGTTCGCCTGTAGGTAGTCATTGAGGACCTTCAATTCCGGTTCTGAGAGGGAATAGATTCTTCCAAACGGAATGGCAGCACCCAGTAATAATTCAATGGGACAGTCATAAGAGCGATGTGGGGGAAGCATATCTGCGTTCTTCTTGTCACACACATCTAAAAACTCAGAGTAAGGAGCCGGCAGAAGATTTTCTTGAGACGAGGAAATCTTATGTATTCCTACACACTCTGGTATAGGAGTTTTAGGTAGACAGGCTAGCTGACAGTGCTCCGAGGGAAACGTGAGGGTCTTTGTCTTCCAGTCAATTAGTGGGTTATGGATCATGAGCCATGGAATTCCCAGAATCACTGGAAACAAAGGTGATGGAATGAGACCAAAAGAAATCTTCTCCTGGTGATTGGGCTCCATGATTAGTATTAAGTTACTGGTTTCATGTAACAGGTCCAGAACTCAAGGGAGAACCGTCAACGACTTCCATCCTTTCAGGCGATTCCTTGGCTACAAATGATACCGAATTGTTCTTGGTGAATTCTATGTCCATAAAATTCCCTGTCGCCCCTGAGTCAACCATTACTGTGGTTGAAAAACGATGTGTTCCTTCCTCGATTATCATAGAAACCAAGAGGTGAGGGTGTAGTGAAGGAGGGTTATCTTTCCCTTGAGAAGCAGAGAAAACAGTCTTTGAAATAGCGTGCAGCTGATTTCTCCTAGGGCTCTGGAAAGAAGACCGCCTGGACTTGTTTGGGCAATCAGCGAGATAGTGCCCATCATTTCCGCAATATAAACAGAGATCTTCTGTTCGGCGTCTATTCCTTTCCCCGGTTGAGATGGGTCCCCGCAGTGTATTTACTTGCATCGGCTCCTCCTCAGTCTCCCTGGAACGTCTTGGGGTACTGACATCTCTAAACCCAGGGTTGCTTGGCATGAACCCCTGTCTCTCCAATCGTCTTTCCGTAAGCCTGCGATCAATTTGGATGCATAAACGGACAAAGTCCTGAAATCTCTCTGGGGGCTCCACCCGAGCTAGTTCGTCTTTAACTTGCTCCGAGAGACCCTGCCGAAAATTATATTTCTGCGCGGCCTCATTCCAATCAGTATCGTTAACCCATCTGCGGAATTCAGCGGCGTATTCAGCTGCCGAGCGTCTTCCTTGACGAAGATTGTTCAGAGTTGCCTCAGCGGTTGCACTACGATTTGGGTCATCAAAAATAAGACTCATGGCTTCGATGAACTCCTCCAGGTCCCTTAGTAGTGGGCTATCTTGTTCTAACATAGGGGAGACCCAAGCAAGGGCCTCATCCTTGAGCAGGGTTATGATCAGTCCAACCTGGGCTTCTTCGGTATGATAAATGATGGGCTGAAGCTTGAACACAAGTCTGCATTGATTAAGGAAATTCCGGAAAGATTGTTTTTTCCCCCAAAAATTTTCCGGAAGGGATATACGGGGTGCGGTTTGCACAGGCACAGTGTTTTGACCAAACAAGGTGATTAAGGCTGCACGTAGTTCACGATTCTCAGCTTCTGCAGTGGCGGCTTGTTCTTCCAAGCAGCCAAGATGATTAAACACGTGTCTTTGTTGTTCCTGGTAACCAACCATGATATGTTGTAAGTCATGGAGTGTCTGAGCCTGAGCCGGGTCTGTTCCAGCGGAATCCATGGTAGTGCCTGTTTATTCTGTCAAGGATTGGACTTCGGCTGAAGTTGATCCCAGTGGCAGGAACAGCAGGGAGCGAAGTAGGGGTCACAAGCAGAGATCAGAGGCAGGCGGCAGGTAGCAAATTCTGGAAACAAGCAGGGGTCTGAGGCAGGCGGCAGGTAGCGAAGTCAGGAAACAAGCAGAGGTCGGCAACGAGGAAACTGGAACAGGATGATAGCAATAGCTAACACAGCAGTAAACACAGGAACCTTGCAGGAGCTAAGAACCAGTTTACTGTAAACAGGCAAGGAGGAACAGGAAAGGGAGGTTTATATAAGCAGGCTGAGAGGTGGAGCACAGGTGCAGAGGTGTCAGGTATCAGGTTCTGGAATGTTCCTTAGTTTAGCAGCAGCAATCCCAGTGGACAAGTTTAGGTACTGCAGGCTAGAACAAGACATTGAGAGTGGCAGCAGTCCCGGTGGCCAAGCATGGGTACAGCAGGCTAGAGAATATGACATTACTCCCCCCTCCCAAGAGCGTTCTCCGGCTAGAGAATATGACACTGTGCTCCTTCCCAGCCAGCATCAGGTAACTTCTTTTCTTGCTAATAAAAATTAAAATGAAATAAAATACACAAAATAAAACACATTACATAAAAAAAAAATGCACACTACAAATGCCAAGAAACCAATTGATTGGCACAGTGGTTCATCATGCCCATTTAATACAGGCATGATTTACCGCTATTACAGTCAATGGGCAAGCTATAAAATAAACAACCACCAAAAATACAAAATTCAATCAAAACAATCACCAAAAGAAACACACACAAAAATAAACAATAAAAAAGCAAACACCAACAAATACCAGAAATAAATTAAAGCAAACACCAAAAAATATATAATTAAAAATAAAAACACCAAAAATAAACAAGAATTACCAAAACAATAAGCAAAGAAACACAAGAATCAATCAACACAAACACATATAAAAGAAATAAAAACAAGCATTTGCCAAAAAATGCATTACTTTTTACTGGTTTTATCTATAATCCTTAGGGGGCATAGATATATACATTGGCAGTCCATGGGTAAACAAAAAAATAAAATACAAGAAAAAAACCTGGAAAATGAAAATAACATAGATTCAATTTTTTTTTTTTTCAATAATGGTGTTTTTTTTGGTGTTTGCTTTTATTTATTTCTGGTATTTCTTTGATGTTTACTTTTTTATTGTTGTCTATATTTGGTGTGTTTCTTTTGGTAATTGTTATGATTTAATTTAGTATTTTTGGTGCTTGTTTATTTTTTTAGGTTGACCATTGACTGTCATATTATATGGTCATGAAGTACCACTGTGCAAATAAATGGGTAGGGAATGGGGGTAGTTGCCAAGGGGAGGGTGGTTAGACCTCCCGGGGGTAGCGCAGGAGTGGGGTTAACACCTTAATCAGAAGGGACGGAGACATCGTATCAGAATTATAAGGAATGTAACAAAAATTGCAAAAGGGCAATCAAATTAGCAAAAATGGATAATGAAAAAAGGATTGCAATAGAAAGTAAGGTCAACCCTAAAAAGTTCTTTAAGTACCTTAATAACAAAAAAATGAGAAAAGAAAATATAGGACCCTTTCACTGTGAGATGGGTAGGCAGATTATTGGAGATAAGGAAAAAGCCGAGGTATTAAACAAATTCTTTGCCTCTGTGTTTACCAGGGAAGAATCAAGTTCAATAGTAGTGCCGCAGGAGGAAGCCACAACCTCCATATTAATGAACAATTGGTTAACTGAGGAAGAAGTTCATAAGCGACTTGAAAAAATTAAAGTAAATAAGGCACCTGGCCCCGATGGCATACATCCAAGAGTTCTCAAGGAGTTAAGCTCAGTAATAGCCAAACCATTATATTTAATAATCAAGGACTCCATTTTCACAGGCTCAGTACCACAAGATTGGCGTAAAGCAGAAGTGGTGCCTATATTTAAAAAGGGAGCTAGATCACAACCTGGAAATTACAGACCTGTAAGCCTGACATCAATAGTAGGGAAACTACTTGAAGATTTAATGCAGGATAACATTCAGGAATACTTAATGGAAAACAAAATTATTAGTAATAGTCAGCATGGATTTATGAAGGATAGATCTTGCCAAACTAACCTTATTTGTTTCATTGAGGAGGTAAGTAGGAATTTAGACCAGGGTAATGCAGTTGATGTGGTCTACTTAGATTTTGCAAAGGCTTTTGATACGGTTTCACACAAGAGGTTGGTGTACAAAATAAAGAAAATTGGACTCAGTAAAAATATATGCACCTGGATTGAAAACTGGTTAAAGGACAGACAACAGAGGCTTGTCATAAATGGAACTTTTTCAGGTTGGGCTAAAGTCGTGAGTGGAGTACCTCAGGGATCGGTACTGGGACCCCTGCTTTTTAACTTGTTTATTAATGACCTTGAGGTTGAGATCGAGAGCAAAGTCTCCATCTTTGCTGATGATACTAAATTGTGTAAGGTAATAGAATCAGAGCCGGATGTAATTTCTCTTCAGAAGGACTTGGAGAGACTGGAAACCTGGGCAGGTAAATGGCAAATGAGGTTTAATACAGATAAATGTAAGGTTATGCATTTGGGATGCAAGAATAAAAAGGCAACTTACAAATTAAATGGAGATATATTTGGGGAATCCTTGATGGAGAAGGATTTAGGAGTGCTTGTAGACTGCAGGCTTAGCAATAGTGCCCAATGTCATGCAGTAGCTGCAAAGGCAAACAAGATCTTATCTTGCATCAAACGGGCAATGGATGGAAGGGAAGTAAACATAATTATGCCCCTTTACAAAGCACTAGTAAGACCACACCTTGAATATGGAGTACAATTTTGGGCACCAATCCTAAGAAAAGACATTATGGAACTAGAGAGAGTGCAGAGAAGAGCCACCAAATTAATAAAGGGGATGGACAATCTAACTTCTGAGGAGAGATTAGCTAAATTAGATATATTAAATTACAAAAGATGCGTCTAAGAGGGGATATGATAACTATATACAAATATATTCGGGGACAATACAAGGAGCTTTCAAAAGAACTATTCATCCCACGGGCAGTACTAAGGACTCGGGGCCATCTCTTAAGGTTGGAGGAAAGGAGATTTCACCAGCAACAAAGGAAAGGGTTCTTTACAGTAAGGGCAGTTAAAATGTGGAATTCATTACCCATGGAGACTGTGATGGCAGATACAATAGATTTTTTCAAAAAAAGGTTGGACATCTTTTTAGATGGGAAAGGTATACAGGGATATACCAAATAAGTATACATGGGAAGGATGTTGATCCAGGGATTAATCCGATTGCCAATTCTTGGAATCAGGAAGGAATTATTTTTTCCCCTTAATGGGGTTTTTGTTTGCCTTCCCCTGGATCAATAAGTAAGTATAGATATAGGATAAAGTATATGTTGTCTAAATTTAGCATAGGTTGATCTTGATGGACCTATGTCTTTTTTCAACCTCATTTACTATATAACTATGTAATTGCTATAGCAGTTACTAACCGCTAAGGGGTTAGGGGCCATTAGATTATATTTTTTTATTGTTAAGTTGCTGCCAACAGAGGACAAGGATGGTGATGAAGATGAGGACGGCCTTCATCCTGGAAGGGGTAAGTGCAAGTTTTATTTACTTTATGCTGGTTGGTTTTATTTTGAATGGACAAATGCACTATTATCCATATCTGGATAAAAGTAATTTTGCCCATTACTGTACTGTATATGTTGGGGTTCGGGGGGAGGGGAAGTCGTACTTATTTTAATGTATTTTACTGCATTTTTGTTGTTGTTAATGAATTGGTAAAAGCTCTATTAGCCATCTTTGGTTAATAGCACTTTTACCCATTCCTATTGTTGGTACAGGGGTTGGGTGAAGGTGGTATTTGCCCCGGGTGGGTGTTTAGGCCTTTAAGGAGGGTAATGCGAGGGGTTAACCCCTTGATTACCGTAGCGGTTGTAACCGCTGCGGTAATGAAGGGGTTAATTCTATTGCCACCCTCCCGCAAGTCGTAAACACCACCCTGGGGCAACTACAAGCTTCACCCACCCCCTGTACCAACAACTATGCAGTGCCTGATTTTTAACCCTTTAATTACCTTAGCGGTTAGCCACTGAGGTAATGAAACTGGCTGCAATCTTTTTGTCCCGCACAAGATTGATACCGGAGGCCGGTGGGGACCTGCGGGGACCCCCAGACACCCGCAGGGACCACCTAGAGGCGCCCAGACCCCTGGGGACCATCTGGAGAACTACGGTGGACTTAGCAGGTCTCCAGGGGGGCCCAGCCGGCCTCTGGTATCAATCCTGTTCAAAAAATTTTTTTTTAAATGCTTTGATGCATCTGGCAATATTTTTAGCACCAAAATATTGCAAGATTTTAAAGTTCGACAAACTTATCACAGTTTAGTGAATAGCTATTACTGGCAAAAAAAAGAGATTTGGGCTTTTTTTGGCTTGTTGGACAACTTTTTTGCCTCAGGCTGTTAAAGGTCGTTAAAAAGCCATTGTAGTGCGATACTGCAGTGTTAGCACTGTTTAGTGAAAAGTAAAGCAGGCAATATCGCGCAATAAGGGCCTTTATCGGCCATTAAACCATTTATCACTGCTTTGCCCCAAGTATCTGAGCCTTAATATTTTAACTGCTCATATCTCCTGAATAAAGCATTAGATTATAAAAATAAAAGCATCCTCTGGAATGACAAATTGGAATCTTTAAAATAAATATTTAAAACATGTACAAACGGCGATCAGCACTAATTGCAGCTTTCATGCATGAAATCTGTGGTTAATTAATACGTTAATATTGCATCATACAAGGGAATGCAAGGTGCTTTTTAAATAAAATAAAAAGATGCATTGTTTAACTAAGATGTAACAAAATATCCAGCTAAGGGAATCTGAGGTATTAGGAACAAAGGTATATAGCTTTTTGGAAAGGTTATTTTTTTATCTAGAATTTGATAATCCTAATTCCTTTTTTTGCAAAAGTAAATATTTGTAAATAATATATGTAGTCCCTTTGATGGACTATTAAGTAATGTAAAGGGTTAACTGCTTTAATTGGTTTACTGGGTGGGATCACCCTGGTATTGCCCCGCCTTATCATGTGATGTTTCATATCTTGTGACCAGTGATGTCACCATAGGGAGATAGAAGGGTATTTATAGTTCCACACAATATTCTAGAAGCAGGTTTCTCAGAGTTCTGCAGAAGGCCTCATCGAGAGTCGTGTGTGTGTGTGTGTGCGTGTGTGTGTGTGTGAAGTAATGTATCAAGAGAGCGGCCCCCCTAGCCATCAGTGGGTGGGTCTCCTGACCAGGGGGCTGACCTCACCCTCGCTGGCCCGCCTCCCACACCTCCCTACCAGGGAGGGGTTTCCCCTGGGGCCTACTTAAGCCCCTGCTGGTGGGCAGACGGTTGTCCAGTGCAGGGTGGCAGCCTCCTGGCACTGAGCCGCGAGGCAGGGCATCACAGTAGCAGGCCGGCCATCCGCAGCTGTCACGGGCAGTGTGGCGGCAAGATTACCGTCCGCCACATTGATGGGTGCAAGGAGACCAAGATGGGCACCTGCAGCGGTTGTAGGCGGTGAGAGTTAAACAACGGCCGTCTGCAGCACTAACGGGTGGTGGACAAACAAGACGTCCGCTTGCAGCAATTGCAGGCGGTGTGGTTAATATCCGGCGTCGCAAAGGGCCCCTGCTAGGGTCACAACGTTCCGGACGATGTGGAGCTGGCAATGGATTAGGTTCGTCACCCAGGTCACATTCCCCTGCGACGCCAAGGATGGGTAAGAAACCTGCAGTGGTATAAAGGGATCGGTTGCACAACAGAATAAGCGCTTTTAAGAATTGGATAGGTTCACAGGAGGATCGCGCAGCTCGCAATGCCCAGCATGGAGAGGAGGCAGCAGGGGGAGGAATCCCAGGCAGCGCAGCATGTTTGCAGCTAGCAGCCCCAGGGTCGGCAACAGGAAAAAATACTTACGTACAGGAAGAAAAACGTCTGTGCACTGCAGACGTGGGTATTTGCCAAGAAGAGAAGCTGATACCACCGGGTCACTAAAATAAGCACTTTATTTGTCATTGTGCCATACAACATCAGCAGGAACCTCGAGGAGAGACTCTGACGTGTTTCGTGCTGAAAAGCACTTTGTCAAAGAGTAGCACTCTCCTCAATTGTACCGGTATTTGTTTTGATTCGCCACCTCTAGCTCCACCCCGCTCGTCACTCACAAAGTCCGCCTTGGTAAGAAAACCACGTACGACATGTGATGACGCAGCAGGATCGGTTGCCATGGTGACAGCTAGATCACAACAAAACAAACGCTGGAAGCAAAAGATACATACAAAAAATGAATCATACAAAAAAGACTGAAATAAAATAAAAACATACATGATAAAGTATACTGATACAAAGTCAAACAAACTAACCTAGAAGTTTAACTATCAAACATATTTTTCAACGATTGCATCAGAATAACTAAACAAGAACAAATTCAAGTGAGTAAAAATATATATAAAAAGATAATATATATCCATACATATATAAGTACATACACACATACGGACACCCGGGGGGACCATCCGGAGAACTGCCGTAAACTTCACGGAGAAAATGGCAATGAACAAAGGTAAGATGTCATGGGGCATGAAAGATGTGGACCTATGGATTGATTGGGTTGGCATGGCTGACAAGCCGGTGCCTTTTCAAGGAGTTTCTAGGGGGGACGCCAGGCGGGCAGACAAGGAGAGAGTCAGGCAGGAGTTTGCTGGGCTTTACTGGGGGTTTACTCAAGGTGAATGGGGTCCACATGTCGGATGTCGGGATAGACCTTTTTAACAACAGTTTGCAGGAGGGCTTGGAGAAGGTTCTGGCGTGGTTGACAGTATGGGCCTAATTTAAGGGGGGTTAAATAGTCCCATCGGTGGCGGCTCTTGGGGAGTAGGTGCTTGTTCTTGCCAGACTGGGTGCCTGATACAGATAAGGAGCGTGGTAAGAGTGCTCAAGTACAAGGCCAATATAATAATGAATTAGATCCAGATTATTGAAGGCATAGGTGAATCATTGTGCAATGCAGTAAATGAGTATATCCATAAAGCACTTTCACATGACAGATAATCCCTGAAAACAGCGGGCAAGTGAAGTTGTCGCCAACCCTCAGTTTCATTGGGAATTTCCGCTTAAAATGGTATCCTGTACTTGCTCCTTTTTGGCTGTGCTCTACTCCTTACTTTTCTACCCAGACTAGGAGCTGGGCTGTTTGAACCCGGGGGGAGTACGAGTGGGCAAGGTCATTTATACATGACCTCGAGGGCCCACTCGCGTAGGGGACACGAGGTCAGTGGTTCAAGGGCCGGCTGACCGTCCCCTCCCCCACCTGTCAAAGGAGCACTATGGCAGGGAATGGCATTTACCCCCTGAGGTTTTTGTATAACTAAATAGCTGTTCCCCCTGTTCTGGTTTCCTGTCTCTATTTGTACGTTCCATGTGGGTACGGGGCAGGGGGAGAGGGGAACCGCCTGGCAGCATCCCTGGTCATGTCCTGTCTCTGTTTATTGTTTTCAATTAAGGAACGTGGCCTATTTAATTAGCACCTTTAGTAATTGCCCAAGATTGTTCTCATTTGGGTAGAGGAGTATGCAAGTGTTTAGCAGGAGTTATTAGAGTAGAAGCTCCGGAGCATAATAGGATCGGCCCCACCAAAAGGTCCTTAGAAAGCCCCAGATCTAATATGCATGGACGAAGTATGCAGTACACGGTAATGGGCTACTGATCACAGATAGCAGAGTATTCCCACAGGGGCCCACTTGAGATGAGGCATGATTGATGCTATTCAGGAGATTGCCAATCTAACCAATACTAAGGGAAACAAGCAATAGTACCTCCCCAGCATAGGAGTGAGAACTACCAGGAGAAGAAGCACAGAGTAACTTTATGATTTGAAACCAGTTAATATATCTAACTAGCTGATATACCCGGCGTTGCCCGGGATGTAAATACGTAATAGGTAGTATTATTTATTCTGGAGGCCAGGCTCATATGTAAGATGATTTAGCCCAGATAGCTTCAACTCGGCCCTCTTTTCAAAGCACAACAAGTCCTGTATCTTTTCTTCACTTTATAGAGGGAAAGCAGGGTAAAAGACAGGCACTTGTGAGGAGATGTTGGTGTTTAAATAGTGTCTCTCTGTGGGTGCCTTGTAGTTAAGGACATGTGAAAAGGGTAATCCTACCAGTTCAGCAGTTACAGCAGGGTACTCACTCATCCAGAGGTGATGGTGGAAAAGGAAGTGAGGGGCAAGGGTCACACTAAAAGTGAAGTGAGACTGTACTAACTGTCAGCAAGGACAGGGGGGGAAATGGGAAAGCCCATTAACTTGGAGGATCTCAGAGGCTGCAGTAGCAGTTCACTGATTACATGCCCAGAGGCAAGAAATGCAACATTGTTGCATATCACACAGGCACAGTATGTGTGTGCAAACTCCATGCAGCTGAAAATAAGAACTGACAGGCAGAAGCTGCAAAGGAGAGAGGGGGGTGAATCAGAAATGCAGTTCTTGTTCCATGACATTATTGATAAATCATGGAACAATAGGTTGAGTATTTGTTGGAAAGGTTGGATAATAATGTTGAAAAGAAAGATGGAAGAAAATGTAATACGATGTTGTATAAAAATGTTTTATTGTAAACACACCACAGTACAATGTATATTTTGGTGACATGTGATGTAAAAATGTGAGGCGTGTGTCCTGCTAGGGTGTGAGCGTGTGTGAGGCGGCGGGTGGGTGTTCAGTATGGGTGGCGCGTGGGTAGTGAGTGCTGCCTGTGGGTAGGGGTCCTGCTAGTGTGTGAGGTGGCGGGTGTGTGGCGAGTGCGGGCGACAGCTGGTCAGTGATGTTGGTGCGTAGGGGCGGGAGGCAGAAGGTGTGTATCGAGTGTGTGGGGTGGGTGAGAGGCGGTGGGTGTCTGTGCAGTGCGTGCGGCGGCTGTGTGGCGCATGGGGTGTGAGCGGTGGGCGGGTGAGAGGCAGAAGGGTGGGCGAAAGGTAGAGGCGGGAGGGCGGCCGAAAGGCGGTGCAGGAGGGGAGGTGAAGGGGGGTGGTGGTGAGGGGTGGTGGTGAGAGGAGGTTAAGGGAGGGGAGGTGAAGGGGGAAGGGAGGTGAAGGGGGAGGGGAGGTGAAGGGGGGGAGGGGAGGTGAAGGGGGGAGGGGAGGTGAAGGGGGGAGGGGAGGTGAAGGGACGGGGAGGTGAAGGGGGGGTGGGGACGTGAAGGGGGGGGCAGGGGGTGAAGGGGGGGCAGGGAGGTGAAGGGGGAGCGGGGAGGTGAAGGGGGGGCGGAGAGGTGAAGGGGGGAGGGGAGGTGAATGGGGGGCGGGGAGGTGAAGGGGGGGGCAGGGAGGTGAAGGGGGGAGGGGAGTTGAAGGGGGGGAGGGGAGGTGAAGGGGGGGAGGGGAGGTGAAGGGGGGGAGGTGGGGTGAAGGGAGGTGAAGGGGGGATGAAGGGAGGTGAAGGGGGGATGAAGGGAGGTGGAGGGGGGATGAAGGGAGGTGGAGGGGGGATGAAGGGAGGTGGAGGGGGGGTGAAGGGAGGTGGAGGGGGGGTGATGGGAGGTGGAGGGGGGTGAGGAGAGGTGGATGGGGGTTAAGGAGAGGTGGAGGGGGGTTAAGGAGAGGTGGAGGGGGTGTGAGGGGAGGTAGGGTGAGGGGAGGTCAAGGGGGGGTTAAGGGAGGTGAAGGGGGGGTGGTGTGGGGAGAAGGGGGAAAGGGGGAGAAGGGGAAAGTGAGGGGGGGAAGTGAGGGGGGGAAGTAGGGGGGGGAATTGAGGGGGGGAAGTGAGGGGGGGGGTGGGTGGGAAGTGGGGGGGGGAAGTGAGGGGGGTGCGGGAGGTGAGGGGGGGTGTGGGAGGTGAGGGGGGGTGCGGAAGGTAAGTGACAATTAATGTATGATGTGGCTGCTGGCTCCCCCTTCCCCCACTGTCTGCCGGTCGTCTGCCCCCCCCCCCCCTGAAACCTTTCGTCTGCAGACGGGGGCGCGTGCATGCGTCGGCCGCTCCCTCACCCGTCCGCACGCTCCCACGTGGATCTGAGGCGGGAGGCAGCATGTTTCCCCCGCTTTGTCCCGGGCGCTCGCTCCCCCGCTGACTCTAGATGCCGGGGTGTGAGCTTGGAGGCAATGCCGGAAGGAGGGGCAGAGGCGCAGGGGTTGGAGGCAGCAGGAGGCACAGGAGTTTGAGGCAGCAGGAAGCATAGGGGTTTGAAGCAGCGGGAGGCACAGGGGTTTGAGGCAGCGGGAGGCACAGGGGTTTGAGGCAGCGGGAGGCACAGGGGTTTGAAGCAGCGGGAGGCACAGGGGTTTGAGGCAGCGGGAGGCACAGGGAATTGAGGCAGCGGGAGGCACAGGGGTTGGAGGCAGCGGGAGGCACAGGGGTTTGAGGCAGCGAGAGGCACAGGGGTTTGAGGCAGCGGGAGGCACAGGGGTTTGAGGCACAGGGGTTTGAGGCAGTGGGAGGCACAGGGGTTTGAGGCAGCGGGAGGCACAGGGGTTTGAGGCAGCAGGAGGCACAGGGGTTTGAGGCAGCGGGAGGCACAAGGGTTTGAGGCAGCGGGAGGCACAGTGGTTTGAGGCAGCGGGAGGCACAGGGGTTTGAGGCAGCGGGAGGCACAGGGGTTTGAGGCAGCAGGAGGCACAGTGGTTTGAGGCAGCGGGAGGGGTGTGCGCTGGGAGGGGAGGCGGCGGTTTAGTTACTTACCTGGGCGGGAGGTGTGTGTGTGTCACCGGCCAATGAGAGTTGTGCGGGGGCGGGCGGGCCAAGGGAGCCATCTCATTGGCCTGAGGCGGAGTGATGGGCCAAAGGTCCAATGTGATTGCTCCTAGACACAGGACAGACAGACAAACACACATACAACGGTTTGAGAAATATATATATAGATAGATATAGATAGATGTGAAGTCTGTCCTTGCATGTCGAGCATTATAAATGAATGTTGAATAAAGCTCTTGTTTGTACTATAAATTTTCCTGATGCCTATCACTAGCCTGCATATCCACGCCCAGCCTGCACCAAAACAGCACCCTGAACAAGTATGAACATTGCCATGTATATGTAGAATCCTTTTGTGCCAGAAAAGGCAGGTTACGTACAGTCATGTGAAAAAGAAAGTACAACCTCTTTGAATTCTATGGTTTTACATATCAGGACATAATAACAATCATCTGTTCCTTAGCAGGTCTAAAAATTAGGTAAATACAACCTCAGGTGAACAACAACACATGACATATTACACCATGTCATGATTTATTTAACAAAAATAAAGCCAAAATGGAGAAAGCTATGCTGGATTCAGATGGCTGGGCGATGAGGTAACAAGGGTGAAAATTATGGGCACAAGGAAAAATTTTCAGGTCACCAGGCACGGGAACACCTCACACATATACTGTACGTGAGATAGTTGTACGTTTCTTTACATACTCCTAGTTACTCATTGACACAGTAGTTCCCTGAGTGCCCAATCTTAACACTCAAATGGAGTGTTAGGCTGCGCTCACCACAAACTAGACCAGACCACGGTACAGAGGTAGGGATATTTGACACCAC
The DNA here is from genome assembly GCF_040206685.1 of Ascaphus truei. Lineage (NCBI taxonomy): Eukaryota > Metazoa > Chordata > Amphibia > Anura > Ascaphidae > Ascaphus > Ascaphus truei. The sequence continues at coordinate 444,097,386 of NC_134483.1, forward strand.
GCAACCACGGCAACAGGAGCAGGCCTGGTAGGTGGATAGTTTGAGAATGCCGGGTGCGGGTTGGAGAAGGTAGATAGTATGGTACTTGCCGAGTCTTGGGGCAAAGCCAAGAGAGAGAGGTCATTTTCTGAGAGTCAAGGTCGAGGGTAAGAGCCAGGAAAAAGGTAGTTGTCCGAGAGCAGAGATCGAGGGTTGGATAGCAGTGGATTGTCAGAGGCAAGCCGGGGTCGAATTCCAGAGAGAGATCCTAAAGCCAAGTCGGGTCGGTACACAAGAGAGGAGACAAAAAAAGGTTAAAGTACTAAATGTTGACCTGCTTTTCACCTCTCTCATGGAAGCAGAAGTGATCATTCAAGAATGTTAGAATGTTACTGTACAGTTATCTTTGAGGCTGACAGCTCAGAATCTCGCTATTGTCCCTATCCTTATAAAATATACATATTTCACTTTTAGTGGTCCATCCGTGATTCACGCCCTCCAACCCCCCCCAATTAAGCCCTCTTTGCAGATCAGCCCAGATACAGGAAGGGTCTTGACCTATCAAACACAATATCTTGTATTTTTAAGACAAACTATAACCACAGTAAACCCTGAAGAATCCGATTGATTAAATTCTTACTATTTCCTGCCATTTTTAGTACATCCATCAACACCCTTTGGTGACCAACCTCAATTAGTGGGTGCTGAGTTCCAGGAGGTAAATGTAAGATTGCAAGATTAGAGGGAGACAACGTAGAATCTAATGATTGAACAAGCACTGTTCAGTACAGTAGGTAGCATATGGGACATCACTTTTGTCTTCTTGACACCAAGTTGGCTAAAGGTTTAGGCTACAGCTAAATAGTAGCCTAAGTAGATGTCCCATTTGCACAGGGATATTAATGGTCACATGGAAGTAAGGAAATACATGGCTGCTGACATAATAAAGAAAGTCAGATTGGGGCATGTTTGGGCATTGTTAGTGATATTACTACTTTGCATAGTCCAGTCACTTTTGTTACATATCTAACAATAAAGATCAGATATCTGTGTAGTATATCTGTTATAATATATCTGGCAATACTCCAATTACATATGAGGCAGCACTTATACAGTACCTTTGAACACTAAAGTTTCTTTCTGGTAGAGTAGATCGATACCTTTGTTTGATGTCGAAGTAATATTACATTTTCCCTATGGTTAAACAAATTATACATTCGCCTATATAAATCTAGGGCATTGAATCTTAACAGTATTACTACTCCTCTACGGGGTTTTTAAAACATTGTTTGTTCTTTGTTTTTTTATATAGTAATTCACACAGTCACAAATTTTTGATGTAATAAAATTTTATTATTTTTATTTTTAATTAAGACCCTTTATCTCCATAGGAGTCAATCAATTCTTATATTCTTACCTTATTACCCAATCATAGAGTGCATATATTTGGAGGGTCTTTTTCTTGATCCCTTTTTGGGATCATACTTTGTATCAATTTTTTCCTCTATTGCACCTGATATACAACATTAGAAGTAATAGGAGAGCAGAACTAAATATATGTTTTTCGGTATTCCAGCAAGGCAAAGATTCTCAACATGCTCTTCAAAATATACCCCGAGGATACCTGACGAAAAGCCACCTCCGCGCGAACACCGTTCGGCAATAAGTGGATGGCCGCCTGTGAAACGGCGTTCTAGGTCTGAAGAAGAGCTTAATGGAGGCACCCGTTCTTGCATACGTCGATCCCGAGCAGCCCTATATCCTTCATGTCGATGCAAGCTTCAACAGCCTAGGTGCAGTCTTGCACCTGAAGTACCCGACTGGCCTCTGACCAGTGGCTTATGTCAGCCGCAGTTTGACCCTCAGTGAGCAGAATTATCCCGTCCACAAGCTGGAATTCTTCACTCTCAAGTTGGCAATCGTGGACAAACTCCATGATTATCTGTATGGCGTTACCTTCGAAGTGCGGACGGACAACAATCCATTGACGTACATCCTGACATCCGCCAAACTGTATGCCACCAACCACGATGGCTGGCGGCCCTTTCGAACTACCGGTACACCCTGAAGTACAAACCAGGGCCCCTGAATATCGGCGCTGATGCTCTACACAGAAGACCAGGACTGGTTACCACCCTGAACGATGACCTCTGGTTCGAAATCCCTTAACAAGGAATGCGGGCTATGTGCGCAACCACAGCCATCATGGAAGATAAAGTGGCCTTCTCCGAACTGAGAATCTCGGATTCCTTGGGATGCCAATCCATGGCTTATTCCTAACACCTACTGTAACCCAGAGGGAATGAACATCGCCCCCAAAAAGATCATCACATGGCATCGGCAACGTGTTAGTAATCACTGACCATTACACCCGCTATGGCCAAGCCTTCACCACCAAAGACCAAAAGGCCATCACGGGGGCAAAGATTCTGTGGGAGAAGTACTTTGTACTTTATGGCCTACCCAATCGCCTGCATTCAGATCAAGGGTGGACTTTGAGAGTAAACTCATCAGGAAGTTTTTGAAACTGCTCAACATTACCAAGTCCCGAATGACCCCTTACAATCCGGAGGGAGACGCTCTGCCGGAGAGGTTCAACAGGACTCTCCTCTATATGCTCGGCACCCTGAAAGGCTCTCAGAAGAGTGAGCGGAGCAAGCATGTGGAATCCCTGGTACATGATTATAACTGTACTCACCACAAGTCTACGGGATTCTCTCCCTACTTTCTCATGTTCTGGTGAGAAGTACGGCTGCCTGTAGACATACGTCTGCGGGTATCGACCGATGGGGTACCCAACATAAAACTCTTACGATATGTGCAATGTCTCCAAGAAAGCCTGCAACAGGCCTATCAGCTGGCAGAAACGTCTTCTGCTCATCTGAATGCTAACAACAAAAGACGCTACGACCACAAGGTCCGTCATTGGGAAATTCGTCCTGGTGACGCAGTGCTCCTCCGTAACCTCGAAATCCTCGGGAAACACAAATTGGCCGACCATTGATGAGACAGAGTGTTTGAAGTTGAGTCACAGATGCCGGGCCTCCCGGTTTACCGCATAAAAGACACGGATGGCCGGGTAAGGGTCTGGCATCATAATCATCTCCTGCCTATCCCACAAGTGGGGGATGTTGAGCCAGATTTAGAGGCTACACCATTGGACAGTGAGCCGGAAAGATCTGAAGACAGTTAAGAAACAGTGAATGAAACCACCAAGGATCCTCTGGAAAGACCCTCTCAAAGGGCAACCAGAAATCAAGGGGCACCCCCCGAAGGAGCTACGGGTAATGGGCCCAGATAACAGATACCTACTTCGGTGGCTCCAGTGAGCCCCCCGCTGGACGCCAGAAGTCCTTGCTTCATACCTTAAAGAGACATTACAGAGACACTAGTACCCCCAAGGGGAGAGGCTGAGCCTCAAGAATACGGACATTACTCTGCAGAGGGAGTTGAAGAAAGGCTTCGCAGAAGCCAACGTGCTAGGTACCCTTCCATCTGGGTAGCCTACGTTTCTTTTGGGGCACCCCATTATGAGGCTCAGCAGTGGTCTCGCAGTAAGATCAAATCGGTCGTAGTAATGTTTACTGAGATGAATAACTTGACGTAAAGTCGATTAATGTGTTAAGTTGTACATACAGTATGATACTGCATTTGTATTATATAACTCATTGTGTGGTTATGGATATATATATATGTGTTACGCTGTGCCCAAGCGGGGTCGTTGGTCTTTTCACAAGGGGGAGAGTATAGCTGGTCCCCTGTCTGCCCCCTACCTCTGGCTGTAGCGGAGGCTGGGAGGGGAGCATGGGGAGGTTGCCCCCTTAGGTCCCAGGTAGGCCCCGACTTCCCTCAACTTGTAGTCGCTGCACGGACAGGCCCAGTAGTTATGGAACCGGAAAGAATCCCATGAGGTAAAAAGTATCGGTGCACAGCAACAGAAACTAATGGAGGCTGGATCAAGTGTCAAAAATAGATTTGTTGGTCTACCGTAGCGATGCAATAAAAATCATCCTCCAGGAGCGGAAGAGACCACTCCGGGAGAGACCAGTAGTTAGGGGCACTGCTCCTGTAGTACCAATGTGAGGGACACAGCCAGGACGCGGCGGTGAACTGTCAATCCGTGGTCTGGGACCAGACCATCATACAGAAAGAGAGTAAGAGACTATTACGGTGGGACATTCCTGCTGGAAACCACCCAATGTGGAGGTGGACTCGTCGAAGATGACGACAGCGTGGGACCAGATGGTTCCTTTGTCTACAGTTGGCGCTACCGGGTGCTGGAGTACCCAGCAGGGACTCTCGCGCCTGTGTGCGCAATCCAAGATGGCGCCCCCGCTAGCCGGGTGCACTGCAAACTCCCAGCAACTGGTTCGCCTCACCCACCAGAGGTAAGGGGACACTGGGAGCCCAAGGGGCACCGGGCTACATTTAATACATAGATATGTACATAAATTAAAAATAATATGTACATATTTATTTAAATAAATAATAATTAGACTAAATGTTTTCAAACTTTTACTTTTTGCAAAGACAAAGGTGCTCGTGGTGGAAGCTCACATCTGATAATGAGACATGAACTCAGACTGCATAATCGTGGTGCTGTTCTTGATTGTGGCTTGACACTTAAACATTACAGTACTGTAAATGTCAGGTGTGATCAATTCCTCATTTGTTCGCTTGATTCCCCCATAGAATCTCCCTACCCTGGCTCATGTCTTTGTGTCCTCTCATTCGGACTGCTGCAATACACTTTACCTTGGACTTTTTACAACAGAGCTACTCTGCCTGCAGCTGGTGCAGAATGCTGCCGCCAGGTTGTTAACTAACAACTCCCATCCTACCTTGACACCTGTTCTCTGCTCTTTGTACAGGTTGTCTGTATGGTATGAAATCTATTTCAGTGTCAGCATATTGATATATAAATCCCTATATAATCAAAGTTTGATCTATCTGAAGGAGCTCCTAGTTCCCAAAAATCCCATTCGCTGACTTCAATCCACAGGTGAAGGTCTGCTAACTAATAGTGTCCAGGATTTCTCAGACATCCTCAGGGACCCAAGCTTTTAGCCTTGTACGGTCCGAGAGGCTTCTCTGGAAATCTTTAAACCAGGCTCATCTGTTTACCCAGACATTTGATTAATGCACCGCCACCAGTCCTGCATTTAATACTGAACTTTCCTTTCTGTATTCTGTGGCATCCTATATTTCTATCTTGTGTTTAGTTTCTTTTATAGTTGCACATGTTTTTCTTTTTGAAATGGTGAAGTGTTTTTAGTCCCAATTGGAGAAATGAATTACATGTATTAATTATTGCTGTTTTTAACACAATAAGCCAAGCTACTGTGCACACCAAAATGTTTCACTCTCGAAAGTAAATAGTTTGATACCCAAAAGAAAAGTATGATAGCAGTCGCAGTACCAATATATTAATCCACATACCAATCCATTGTTTTTAGCCACATGATTTCTAGACTCACAATGCTGCATATTTATCATTGAAATCAGAGAGAGAGTGGGGAAGATGGGGAAGAGAGGGAAATAAAGATGGCTCTTGCTACAGTCTTTGAAGAGGTGCCAGGGGTGGAGAAATAATGAGCAGACGTACACTTGCCTAGACAAGTGAAAAGAAGACCCCTATATAACTAGCACTCAATGAAGTGGTATATGATATGTACTAAATAAAACGTCTGTGTTTTAGTGTTCACACCAATCATATATATATACATTCGGAAAACCAATAAAGGTTAAGTTTTATTTAGTACATATCATATACCACTTCATTGAGTGCTAGTTATATAGGGGTCTTCTTTTCACTTGTCTAGGCAAGTGTAAGTCTGCTCATATGTATTATTGCAAACCTTGTACAATTCCAAGGTAAACAAATCTGCACCATATGTATTAAAGAAAACAATCCTATTGAAATACATAGGATTTTTTTTCTTTGATGCATGTTGTACTGCCCCAGAAGTGCACCACATATGCCCCTGTAACCATGCTGTAAAATGGCTGGAGTCATCTCTCCTGCTGACAGTAAGGCCTGGTAAGTTATGGGCATGCCAGCAGTAATTATGGAGGTTTGCCCTCACACCCTGGTGAAGTGCCCTATGTATGGATGGGAGTGGTCACATGCTCTGAATCCATGGTTAGTGATGTCAGAGTTGTGCCAGCCCCCAGAGGATACATAAGGCACAGCACGGTGCAAAAAGTTAGTTCCTCAGGTTGCAGAGTTATAGAGGAGTAAGCTGTTGGAAGGACAGTGTATGGAACTGTGACCAGGGACCTGGTCACAGTAAAGATATCCCTACGGGGATAGGGAACCCACCTATTAGGGGAAGATATACCTTTTAAAGGGAAGTACGGTGAACAATGGAGGGCTAAGGATATTCATTGTGACGGGCAGCTGGCCCACCGTACTCAATAAAGATGTTCCTGATTAAAGACACTCTCGTGTGTAAGTGTGGAATCATTGCACAGAGAGGAGCACCACAGAGGAGTTCCTCACCAGGACCATCCACAAGCTCAAGCTGGGATCCTGATGAGGTGGAGGCGCTGCACTGGATATAGGTAGGACTCAGCACACTACCTCAGCTGCCTGTCTGGGTTGGCATTCCCCACACAACATCATGCGGGAGACTCAGGAGTCCTGTTGCCAACAGGTGCACCACCAGACACTACACTGTAATGGGGACTGGTTAGACCACAGGGGCCAAAGTGAGATTGGGTGGGTCAGGCTAGGCCAGAAAACCCGTTACACCCCATATTTTTTTATGCAAGTAATTGTTACGTTATTGCATGCTGAGCTGCCAATCCATGCTGAATATTTAAAACATAAGCTGTTTCCAATTTTGAAGTATTTCCTCATGTTTGTTTAAGACTAAGCTATCTAATTTATTTCAGAGTTCAACTCACTTTTTGATATCTGAAGTTGATTAAACACAGGATGAAGCTGTAAAACTGTATTTCTTAAAATTGTATAATATCTTAGCATTTACTATCCACAAACTACAGTAATAATGTCACCTTTCTGTATATTTCCACAGAACTGCTGTTCCTTCAAGATGCTTCCTTCCTAACTTTGTCATGTTAGCAGAAAGTAGGAATTTTTGTAATGTTAAACCATCAATCCCTGTTTGTATTTCTTTTCTTGATACAGTGAGTTGTAATTGCAGACAGTCTAATGTTTACAGTTTCCCATCCCTGAGAAAACCTATCACGGTGTCACTAGAGACTACAATGACGTAGGCTTAACCACAGAGCTGTAATCCTTGCCTGACCAAAACTGGAAATAGTGTCTCAAAAAAGAGGCTTGCCAGTAATTATTTACAAGTTTGTGGTCCAAAAAAATCGAGGCAGAATTACTGACATAAGTGGTTTTATATTAGCTTGAACTTTGAAGAGTGCACAACCGTACTAAGGGAGCTCTACTATTAAACTATCTAAGCAACCGTCATGTATGGTACACCTATACCATACATACAGAATAGTTCATCACCATAGATCTAATTAGGGGTCGCCATACCTTGCACCCCTCTCTCTATCAGTAGGTATACATGATAAACTATTTTAGGGATTTCTGTAAGTGGCAAGTACACTCCAGATATGAGTCTATACTTTTAGTTAACTATTTTGACCAGATAGGGATGGAGTAACTGTTTGCAAGGTTTGTAAAATTTGTTGTGTTATCAATACTAAACAGCTAGAATTACATTTTGCTTGTTAATTATGTAACCCATGCTCCCCCACCCAATCGCAGATCAGGTCCCCTAAGGTGTTCGGGGGTCTGGCTATATGTCTCTGTGTGGTGCATACCTGCTGGTAACAGGAGGGCCTGAGTCTCCCGCGATGACATGGGGGACAACAGGAACAGGTTACTGGGGTGAGTGCCTTCGTTCTCGTTCAATGGTGCAGCGCCTCCATCTGCAGTAACCCCAGGAATGCGGGGTGGAATCCCTACCACAGAAATCCCTCTCACAGGGATGAGAGATTCCAGTCTCACACAAGGTTATCTTTAAAACCAGCAGACTCTTTATTCTCTTGGGCAGCAGCAGCCGACAGGTACAGTTGATGCACAGTCCACTAACTGTTCTCCCTTGTGATGGTCCCTGCCGCCACTCTGGACCAAAGGGCACCCAGAGTGGGGCTAGCTCTTCCCTCACCCCCTAAGCAGGGTGAGAGGTATTTGGTCCACCTATAACTCACTAGCTATATCAGCTCTACTCATGAGCTGATCACTCCTCCCCTCTCTAACACTAACTCACTCTACTGTCAGACTGACAGAACTCACAGACAGACTAAATATGAAATGCACTGCTCTATATGATCTCAGCAGGCACCGCCCCTGTGTCTCTTGATTGGACACAGGGTCAGATGACCTACCTCCACCATTCATGGCAAGTGCTTGAAGTGGGGGAAACCCATGATAACTCCTGGCAACCTGCCCTTAGCAGGGATTAAACCAGGAGGAGGATAGAACTATAGCCCCATTTCTTACCAGGGCTACACTCTCCCTCAGGTGGAAATCCAATGGTCCCCACTTGGACCTAATTTGCTGGACCATCCTGTAAGTGAACAATCTGTGAACATACAAAACATAATTAATCAATATTGTGTACACAAGACTGTAACACCCATGATGGCGACATACATAGCGGGAAACTCCCAACATGGAGAACCCTTAACTTTAATAGTAATGACGGGAATCAGGCTTCTTCACTTCCCGCCTATTGTGATCCACAATCTTAACAAAGAAGGGTTGCACAGGCCCATTCTCCGGTCTGTACAATATGTTATGCATGAATATGTTCCTGCCTGTACTCCAAGATTTCATTACAGAACACATTTTGTCCTCCCTTAAGTAAGTATTGCTACCAAACTTAATTCTTAAGTGCTCAATGACTGCATCTCTGAGCCAGGTGTCTCTCTGGTCCTCGATCTCCTGCATGATCGGCTCTGGCACGTATGGAAACTCAAATCCATGAGATTGCCGGTATCTTGTCGCTATGGCTCTATCTGCTCTACTTAACTTAGTAAATTTCCGGTTCCCAGCCTTTCCTGGCTTTACCCAGAACTTTGGCTCCTTAGGCGCAATATCATCATACAGAATAGATTAGCCCTTGGGGGTAATCACTTTTTGCATAATGTCTCTCCACCTGTTATCTAACTCATCAGCAACCTCCTGTGGAGAATAGGTGCCTGCGTCCCACCAGTGATCTAAAGTATCTTCCTTTATCAATACAAATCTGATGCGGTCCATCCCCTAATGATACCCTGTGAATAACGGTGCCCACCATTTATCTCGGTGCTCATATGAGGATGACACACTCATAACTTCCTCAGACTCTGCTCTGGAGGATACACCAGATGTCGCTGCCTCTGTAGAGTGCGAGGCTTTGCGCCTACCTCTAAGGACATTCTTGTAAACCGTGGGATTCATCTTAGGTGTTTTGGGACTTACAGGACCCGCTTTTGCAGTAGACTGGGACCCTCGGGCCCTACCTTTAGGAACAGGATTAAACACAGTGGGGTTAGGTACATGTACAACACTTGGCAATGGTATCTCCCCATCAGAACCCTCATCACTTGTCACCCAATCCCGCCAATCAGTTGAAAACTTGGGCGTCTTATCCAGCTTACTCCCACTAGGACCCGGTGGCATGACACGTGACGGGGCAGGGGCAATGGCGCTAGGGGCGGTGACCATAGGATCGCCATAGTCCATTACAGTGTCTCTGAGTCGGGCGATGCCACGACCGGTAGGTACTCCCTTACTGTCTTTTGCAGCAGTGCTTCGGGCTCCCCGCTTGGCTACTTGGGCCTTAAACTCCTCGAACTCTGCTTCCAGCCCAGATCTCCTTATGGAAGCAATCAAAGCTTCCGGGCCACTACGCCAGTCCGACCTGGAAGTGACGTCATCGTTGGTCATCGCAGAATCTCCATCCGCTCCTTGGTCCTGTACCGGAAGTGCGTAGAGGACCGGAAGGGGCGGCGGTGGACCATCAGGGTCGCGGACGGGCAGGTAGGCCTCAAGCCCTTCTCTCTCCACAGGTTCCTCCTTTACCTGGCAGGAATAAGGGGGTGGTGGTGTCCTCTTACCACTCAGCTGTCTGGTGATGCTCGTTGGTTCCGCTGGAGCTGTCTCGGGTCCCATCTCTGCCGCACTGGGAGTCGCCATGGCCGTGGGACTTCTACGCAGTTCAGGTCACACCAGCACTCGCCGTCGGGGGTTCTCCGGACTAGTCTGCTCCATCTCAGGGGTAAGTGGAACTTCTTCTTTACAGTTGGGGTGGTCCGCCGGCCGGCGCATCACCACCGATGACAGGCTGTCTTTCTCATCCGGCGAGGACTGCAACGGCTCCTCTGCTGGGGAATCACCTCGAGTCTTTGCGGCACCGCCAGGGGGTATGGGTACGAAACGGGCCTGCTCCGATACCTCTACTGCGGTCGCGTTCTCCTCCGTCCGGACATCTCTTGGTGGATGGGCCTGGGTCCCTACCGCAGGGGTGACATATGGGACCAGGGCAGCCTTCGCATCCGCCTCCTCCACCTCGATCAGCGTCGCTGGAGAGGCATTTCGCGGGGTCAATATTGTAGGGCATGGTCGATAGGCAAAAGGTAGAACGTGCCACACTGTTGGCACCTTGCCGTAGTACACAGGCACAGCAGATATTCACGGCCATCAACCTCCACAACCAGGAGGCCTCCTGGAAGCTGATAAGTGGTTACTCTTAAGTCAGCCATCTTTTGCGCAGGGGTTTATTCGCTCAGCTTGCTGGTTTGACAATCATCTCTTTCTCCTTCACCAGTCAAGCAGAAGTGAAGTTCCTCAGCCTCACTTCCTGTCCCTCCTTCCACTGGGGAAGACTGTTGGGATTGGTTCTCAGTGTGCCCCCTCCCTCTGGTGGAAAGTAGAGGAGGGGCACTCTCTCTCTTTGGGTGACATGGCTTCGTCCATCGGCCAGTCACTGCACAGGTGGGTGTGGCTTCGGCTTTCACGCCGCTCCACTCCCTTCTTTTAGCTGGGGTTCTGGTTTTGTCGCCAAACCCTTGCACATCTCTCGCCACATTTCTCGTGCAGCCTGCTTGCCCGCAGCTCGAGCGCGATCTAGGCTTGGCAGGAGTTGCCATTTTGGATCGGCTGCAACCCGCATTGCAGTGAATGGCGCAGCTGTCGCCATTTTAACCTCCTCCATGCCCCGCAGAGCACATGTATCTCTCGCCGCCATCTTTAGTGAGCCCTCTAAGCCCACGATAGCGCTACTCTCAGTGCCTACAGTGCAACTCGTTCCTAGACACTTACTAATCTCAGTGGTGCTCTAACCAATGAATATAACACATGGCATACCCCAGGCTAGGCATAACTCTCTCCTTGTACACCACACTCACTGACGGTTCATTACAAGCACTCTGTGGAGTGTTTTCTGGATACTGGCTAGTGTACTTGGCATTCCTAAGTACTGGCGTCAACCTACTTTTGGCCACTCATAGTGCAGACCCTATGCTGAAGTCCCTAACAGGCTACCCCCACAGTAGCACTCTTCTGTGACACTCATATGCTTATATATGTTGTGGTTATTTTGGGGGTTCAATAGGAGCTTGTTAGGTGTCCAGTATGTTTTACCCCCACAGGAATCCTACACTATCTGCCTCAAGGCGACTAGAACAGCTATAGCCACTGGTCCCAAATTTACATTACCCTCTTAGGGCACCTAGTGTGTACTGTGCGAAAGGACTGTCTCTCCTGACTACCCCTAGTCTCCAAAAATGCCCATCCATCTGCAGCACTTGCTTTGAAAGTGTACATACTACTTTCCGCTCTGCTTTGCTGAAAACCTGTCCTGTTGATCTCAGCAGCGCCTCCAACTATCACCCATGCTCCCCCACCCAATCGCAGATCAGGTCCCCTAAGGTGTTCTGGGGTCTGGTTATATGTCTCTGTGTGGTGCATACTTGCTGGCAACAGGACGGCCTGAGTCTCCCGCGATGACATGGGGGACAACAGGAACAGGTTACTGGGGTGAGTGCCTTCATTCTCGTTCAATGGTACAGCACCTCCATCTGTAGTAAGCCACAGGAATGTGGGGTGGAATCCCTACCACAGAAATTCCTCTCACAGGGATGAGAGATTCCAGTCTCACACAAGGTTATCTTTAAAACCAGCAGACTCTTTATTCTCTTGGGCAGCAGCAGCCGACAGGTACAGTTGATGCACAGTCCACTAACTGTTCTCCCTTGTGATGGTCCCTGCCGCCACTCAGGACCAAAGAGCATCCAGAGTGTGGCTAGCTCTTCCCTCACCCCCTAAGCAGGGTGAGAGGTATTTGGTCCACCTATAACTCACTAGCTATATCAGCTCTACTCATGAGCTGATCACTCCTCTCCTCCCTAACACTAACTCACTCTACTGTCAGACTGACAGAACTCACAGATAGACTAAATAGGAAATGCACTGCTCTTTATGATCTCAGCAGGCACCACCCCTGTGTCTCTTGATTGGACACAGGGTCAGGTAACCTACCCCCACCATTCAGGGCAAGTGCTTGAAGTGGGGGAAACCCATGATAACTCCTGGCAACCTGCCCTTATCAGGGATTATACCAGGAGGAAGATAGAACTATAGCCCCATTTCTTACCAGGTCTACACTTAATCCTATACTAATTTTTCCATTCATGTCATGTGTAGTTAAGTTTCTACAAGGAACTTAAGTTGCATTAAAGTTATGTACGCACATTGATGTTTTTTCTCCCCAAGATCTTAGTATAACAGCCAAGCCATTGCCCTATCTGTCTCCCCAGCTCTCTTCTAAGCTGTCTGCATATTTCTAGTAGCCTACCAAATACTATTAAAATCTCTAGAGGCACAGCTTCCTTTAGAAAATTCAGATGTATCACCCTTCATTTATTCACTTCCTTTATTTTTGACAGATTGTCATTTACTCTAAAAAAATTCTTATAGGAATCATCTGTAATGTCAGCAGTAATTTACTTGTATACCTTATTCTATTATGTTCCTGAAGGCAACAAAACATCAGAAAGCTCTGGAGACATTAGTAAATGGGCAGCAACACTGCAGTATCAAATGACCATAAAGGAATTTCATTAATGGGAATTAAATTATAGACCACTGGAGAAGTGGAGAGCATTATTTTGACTACATTCAGTGCTAAATAAGACCAGGTTTGCTGCTCACTCGTGGGCAGATCAGTTCTGTAGAGTTGTCCAATCACCCTATGGACAATTCTACAGAACTGATTGGACACGAGTGAGTGGCAAACTTGGTCTCCGGTGAACGAACGGACTCTCTCATCATTTCACTCTGCCTTCAGATGTGACATCATCACACAGCATTCACAAGCTGAACAGACTTGAAGACGGATCTCCATGATTGATTGATTTATTTATTTATACAATGTTTTACAAGGAGGTAATTGTATGGAGCACACGGAGGCTCCACTCACTGGCCACAACGCATACCACGCAGTCCTCTTTGCCCGCGGGGGAAGCACGCGCAGACCCCGTCTCCCAGCTGCATCGCACGCCACATCCATGGACGCACGCGCCTCCTCAGCCATGCCCACATGCCGCCGCAGTGCTCTGCTCCCGACCCCACGCACGCCACGCTTCACGGGCATGCGCTTGCAATACTCACCTGAGTGGCACCACATCTGTCCTGCATCCTGCTTCTTCCTAGTGTTGCTCCACATATGTCTGATGTCATCTCTTGGGACTCTCTCATTGGCTCCTGCCCCCTTATATGCTCAATCAGCCCTATGCTCAGTGGTTGACAAATCACCAAAAAATCTACTCGCCACACAAAAAAATCTACTCGCCACCTAGTACCAAACGTGTGCTGCTTGGGCCAATATTTACTCGCCCGGGGGTTAAATCCACTCGCCCGGGGCGAGCAAATGTATAGGTTTGTCAAACACTGCCTATGCTGATTGTTGAGCATAGACTTTTTTGTTCCATCGTGCTTGCTACAACCTGCCGGTGCTGTGTTACCTTGTTCTTGTGCTTTTTGTTTGACCCTAGCTTTGACCCGGACTTCTGACCTTCTGGCATCCTTGGAGCTCGGCTTTTCACTGGATTCCTACTCTCTCCCCTCCTCGACCATGGCTCCAGACTTTGACAACTCTACCCTCTCCAACCCCTGACTACAGCAAGTACCTCCCCTACCCTCTCCAGTCCTGACCCGGCTACCTACCGATTCTGAAATCCAGACCTGCCCACGCGGTTGTAGGGCAGCGGTACATCCCCACCTCAGCCTTGCGGTCTAGTCCGTTTTTTGGTGAGCACACATGACAGTAATGCATTGAGAGTTACCTCTCGTTTTCATGTATGTCCTGGACACAAAGTTATAATGACAAATACACATGGTTACAAATATATTGTTACAATGAGTGAAAAGAGTTATACAGTACATTATATACAAGACATTGTATGCACAGTTAAAGATAGTCTATATATATATATATATATATATATATATAGACTATCTTTAACTGTGCATACAATGTCTTGTATATAATGTACTGTATAATTATATATTATAGGTGTATATAACAGTTACAGACCAGATTAAAATGTGAGACCGCTTTAGTTTCAAAAGAACTTAGACTGTTGGCGGAAGTGAGAGTCTCTGGTAGACTGTTCCAGTTGTGGGGTACACTGTAAGAGAAGGAGCGGCAGTATACTTTGTTGAACTTTGGGACAATGAACAGTCTTTTGGAGTCAGATCTCAGATGATAAGTGCTGCATGTGGTAGGGGTGAGGAGCTAGTTCAGATAGCTGGGTAGCTTGCCCAGAAAGTATTTGAAGGCAGGACAGGAGATATGAACTTTGTGCTTAGACTCAAGTGATCACCAATCTAGTTCTTTGAGCATTTCACAGTGATGTCTGTTGTAATTGCCATGGACGACAACATGGCATATTGAGTTGTAGAGGTATCAAGTTTGCCAAGGTGAGATTGGGGTTCCATGCCATATACTATGTCCTATGTCCCCATAGTCTATAATTGGCAGCAGCATCTGCTGTGCGATGCGCTTTCTGACCAGCAGACTTAGGGAGGATTTGTTCCTATACAGTACACATAGTTTGGCATAGGTTTTGGATGTCATTGTGCAACTCAAATGTTAAATGGGAGTCACACCATACGCCCAAATATTTAAAACTAGTAACAGGGGCTAGGATAGTATTAGAGTTGGTTCTGATCTGTAGCTCCTTTATTGAAAACTTTAGAAATTTAGCCTTGGTTTCAAATACCATTGTTACCGTCTTGTCAGTGTTTAGAAACAGTTTATTTTGGGAAATCCAATTTTCAAGTCTCAAAAAGTCAGATTGAAGTACTCTATGTGTTCAAGGTCAGAGAGGTTAGGGCTGTGTGCATAAAATAATCCATGAGGATCCAGTGTTCTTCCACCGGTGACCGAGTAGTTAATCAGTGGTAGATTTGTTGTCATTTTGTAAGAACAATACTTTAGTCACATCTTTTTATTATAAATCCTATTGCATGATCTTTGCCTGTCTTTTATTCACATAATTTGAGATCTTTGCACCTTGTTACACCTAGATTGATTATGCCACTGATCAAGAGATTTATCTCTACATGCCTGTGACGTTTTATTACATGTGCGTGGGATACTAGCTATTTTTTTGTTCTCTCTGCGCTATATTGTGTTATTTTCATCTTTTTATATCCTGGGAGTTTTGTCATCTCCTACATAATCTACTTTTGATGTTTGGAAAACATAATTTCATTGCGCTCCAGTCTTACCAGATGTAAGATATGTACACCAGATATGTACCCATATCCCCTTAGCTCCCAGTCCGGGGCGCGTGGGGGGAGGCTGCGGGGAGATGCCGGGTGCTGCCGAGATGGCAGGCGGACCCGGCACAGGTGCAGGGAGGTTGCTGACAAGCTGCCGGGACTGCAGGCGGGCGACGAGTCTCCGGAGCTCCGCGGCATACCCGGTCAGCGGGGTCCACTATTGCGGTTGCGCACGCATGCGCAGTGTGGGTCTTATACATGCGCATTGAGGGAGAGTTGCGGTGGCCATTACCAGGCTCCACAAGGGGACTAGAATCCCCCACAGACCCAGGGGCTGAACACCACATGGAGCAGCAAGGCCCAATAGGGCTCCAGGACCAGAATAGATACAATTGGCACACTTGGGGTCTGCGAGGCAGTCGGAAGAGGAGAAGCAACAGAGCAGGTAGTGTCCAGTGAGCAGTGCTTCCCTGGACTAGGCCTAGAGTTGCCCCACATGCCCCAGTTAAGCTCTGACCATTATTAGATTGTGGCTGCTTCAGGGAAGGCCCCAGATAGGGACACTTCCACCACAGCAGCTCTAGTATCAGGTGCCAATGACAAGATGCCACGTGGTGCGCAAGGCTTGTGGTCTGGGACCAGACCCAGGCCTATACCATAAGAGACACTCTTATTGTACACCCTCCAGCAGGAGATCCCTCCAGAGGCAGACTCCTGAGGATCCAAGCTGAGTGGGACCTGTTGCGGCCCAGCGAATCATCAGCCACAGTGGCCTGGTCTGGACTAAGGTATCACATCTAAGTGCACCAACAGTCCTCAGGGGTAGCGCTACTCCCAACACTTTGGGTGGGGACTGACATTGTGGGATGGACATTAGGACACTGGGGCCACTGCACCCCAAGTACTGTGGGGATACTCCCTGGGGTTGATATTGTGTTGCGTAGTTGTATAGTGTTGATTATATGTTCAGTAAATATTCCTTTATAGTACCAAGCGTGTATATTTACTGCTGTATTGTCTTGGGAGGGGCTATCCCACTGTGTGAGGATCCTTCTCAGGTGGAGACGCTGTGTGTTAGCAAACAAGGTCACCCTTCAGGGTCCCTTCAGCAGAGGATCAAGCCTCCTGTAAGCCACTTGGTGAACGCACCACCGGTAGTTTCCCTAGATACAGAAGAAAGGGGGCTACAGGAATATATTCACGTAGTACTTTATGGCTTATTTTTTATATATATATCACTTTTTACGCATGTGTGCACTTTATATCACTATATGACCTTATTTTTAGGTGTATATACTGTATTTGTTTCATAAGCAAACTATTTGTGCTTGTCAACTTCTGCACTCACATTAATCAATGTGTGCAGAAAAGAAAAGATCCAGGCACCTGCAAGAGGAAACAAATGATTTTATTCTTGAATTACATCATTTCTTAGTATTCCAAAAACCTGTGTTTTTAATTCCAATCCAGACTAAGGAAGGAAGCATTTATCATGAAATAATAAATCTAACTACCATTAGCATTTAGTTGAATGGAAATGGAAAAGTTGTTCTGCCCAATAATAACAGTTTTCAAAATTACAAGACGAAATGGTGAAAGATTTGAACAAAGACATAAATTTAAAACAGGATTATATTTTAGAAATGTAAGTGTTTTTGCATATTGTGTCCATGTATCTTAGCGAAAATTACAGCTAAAGGCCTATTCATTTTCAGATGAGGTAGAATGATCAACATTACGCTAGATAAACCAAAACTGTAGCTGCAGTTAAAAATGTAAAATAATATTTGTCCTAATGAACTAAGTAGAGAAATGAAAGCAGTGAGGCCTAGATTCACTAGAGATCATTAAGGCTGAGTTAATATAGCTAACATCAAAATAGAACGGCTGTGCACTACATTTTCAGAAATATTGCTCAATTCAATAAATGTATTTATTCATAGAAAACATGTGCAAAGGAACATCATTTACATTTCATGCAACATTAAACAATACCAGAAAATTAGCAATATATCTATCAGCTTCGTTAGTTTTGCATGGCATTAAAAAAATTATGCAATGTGCAATATTTGTTAATGTTTTGAGGACTACAGTATATGAACAATCATTTTTTGGTGATACATTGGAAGTGCTGTTGAGAATACATTGGGATAGGCTAAGCCAACGGTGTGCAAACTGGGGGGCACGCTAGATTTTTTAGAGGGGGGCGTGGGCGGTTGCAGAGGTCCCGCGCGCTGCCCCAAGGCATTTCAATTAAATGCCGGGGGACCGTGCGAGGCCTCTGCAACTACTTACGTGGTTCAGAAGCTTGTCGGGTGTCAGGCATCGGCATGACAACGTGGCGTCAAATGATGCCGCGGGGTCATGTGACGTCATGGTTGTCACAGTAATGTGACGTCAAATGACGCCGCTGGTCATGTGATGTTACACGCCATGACGCCGCGCGAGGTAAGATGGGTGGACGCTTTAACTGTGGTGAGTAGGCAGTGGGGGGGGGCACCACAAATAAAGTTTGCGCGCCCCTGATCTAAGCCACAGATGTTGGAGGATATTTAGTGTAGGGTGAATAATGCCATTCCTGAGTGCGCTTCCTTTTTGTTATCTTATTGTCCTTGTTGGTGTTACTGAGTCACATTTTATATTATTTTCAGTGCATTGTGGATTTTACCCTTACTGTGTCTGTGATTGTTTGTGTGTTAATGCGTGAGAGGGATTTTTGGGGGATACAGGTGTGACTAAGGCCGAGTCCATAGAAGGACAGGCCGCGCTGAGCCGTGCGGACGCTCCGCGCTGAGCCATGCGGACGCTCCGCGCTGAGCCCCTGCATCCTCAATGAGGATGCCTTGAGAGGGGCCTCACGCGAGCGTCTGCAGGCGTGCTGAGGCGCTGGAGTTTTCAGCCGGCAACCAAGTTGTTTTTCAGCGCTCTGTCAGCTGAAAACATCCAATCAGCGCGGAGCTGCATCAACGTCACGGCGCCGTGACGTCGGCGCCATGACATCGACGTCGGTGCGTCGCGGGCGATTGGCCCAGCGACGTCACTTCCCCGCCTCCCTCAGTCTCCCCACGCCTCCGATCGCGCCCGCTGGCTCGCCTGCATTGGCATGAAATCGCGCAGATTTCAGCAGGCAAGCCTCAGCGACAGCGCGGCTCGGCTCGGTTCAACCCTCTATGGCCCCAGCCTAAGTGTTTGGTAGAGAATCATATCTGGTGTGAGCGATTGTGTTTGTTTAAGTGTGTAAGTGACAATAATTGATAGTGAGTGCTTATATGTAACTGGGTGAGAAATTGAAGAGGAGAGTAGGAGTAAAAGCAGTGTAAAGGAGAGGAGAAGTGCAGATGGTGTGGTGGAGAAGAGGAATGGAGGTGGTGTGGAGGAGAGGAGAAGTGGAGATGGTGTGGTGGAGAAGAGGAATGGAGGTGATGTGGAGCAGAGGAGGAATGGAGGTGGTGTGGAGGAGAGGAGAAGTGGAGATGGTGTGGAGGAGAAGAGGAATGGAGGTGGTGTGGAGTAGAGGAGAAGTGGAGTAAGTGTGCAGCTGTATAACTGGTGGGCAGGAAATAAGGAGTGGTAGATGTGTGGAGGAGAGGAGGAGTAGTGGGGAGGGGAGTCAAAAGGAGAAGGTATTAGCCAAAAAGACAAACAGTAGGACAGGAAGGGAGGAGGAGGAAAGCATAAGAGAGGGTAGAGAGCCTTGGGAGGAGTGATTAGTGGAGATAGTACATAGTTTGAAGGCCCAGCAGAGGCAGAACTGGTTCTTCACGTGTCTGAGAAACCCAGTTACGCTGCACCTAGGGAAATGGAGAAAAACAGAAATTTGAAGTTCTCCAATTAGAGAAAGGAACAAACAAAAAGTGATAGCGCACTGCAAAAGAAGGGCTGGAGGCAATGTTGAAAAAAGTAAAAATGCTTTAATAAAGGTGCATAATAGCCAAAGCTAAAAAAAAGAACAAAAAGAAAAAAGATATCCCTAACGCGTTTCACGCCTAAGTGGCGCTTTATCAAAGGGTATCCTTCGTTTCAAAGTGCCTACCTTAAATAGCAACCCCAACGCGGAAGTAATTTCGTGCCAAAATCCATCCATGACGTCAGATGGTGAGCTACGGAAGCCCAAAAGGGCAAAAACACCTCCGCATTGGGAAGCAAAGTAAGGGAATCACTAACAGCATATAGACAAAGCAAATCAAAGCTAATATATCATAACCTAAATATAAAAAACAACATATTACAGCAAAATTATAAAAAATAAAGTATATAGATAAAGAAATATGATTTAAAACAAGAAAAAAGAAAAAACAACATTAGAATGGTATAAATAAAATCTAAAAACGGAACAAACAGTAACCATGGTGACCCTTTTTGAAAACATTAATGAAATAGCAGATAATAATGATAATCTTATTAAATAAAAATGAAAAAACTCCTTAAGTAACCCAATAGATATTCCTAAGACTAAATATATAAAGAGAAATGTGTAAAAGAAATATATATAATAAATAAATTATATATATATATACATGGACATCAGAACTTCTCTTTTTCAGCTGTTGAGCATGTTTCACTCCCTATACGGGGGGGGGGGGGTGATAGGTTAAACATGCTCAGCAAACGTGAGATGTTGTGGATTTACAGTATGGATTCTTTATATCCGGCTGGAATTCATCAAGATTGGGAACTTATTCATTTTTTATAGATGTGGATTACAGTATTAGTATTCTATGTTTATTTTTATAGCTATGTATAATCATTTGATTTTTTGGTCACATTATGATTGATTTTTGGTACATCTATAAGTCTGTTATAGATAAATATTTTTCTTATTTTCTTATTTTGAGTCACTTTATCTTAATTTATCATATTTCACAAATTTTTACTTTATAATTTTTTTTACATACTGTATTCTTTTATGTTTATATATCACTTTTTGGCTATTTAATAGATACTATTCATAGTTTTATATATATATATATATATATATATATATATATATATATATATATATATATATGTGTTATGATATTTTAGCTTTGATATTTTAGCTTTGATTTGCTTTGTCTATATGCTGTTAGTGATTCCCTTACTTTGCTTCCCAATGCGGAGGTGTTTTTCCCCTTTTGGGCTTCCATAGCTCACCATCCTGTCTCTCACCATCTGATGTCATGGATGGATTTTGACGCGAAATTACTTCCGCATTGGGGTTGCTATTTAAGGTAGGCACTTTGAAACGGAGGATACCCTTTTATAAAGCGCCACTTAGGCGTGAAACACGTTAGGGATATCTTTTTTCTTTTTGTTCTTTTTTAAGCTTTGGCTATTATGCACCTTTATTAAAGCACTTTTACTTTTTTCAACATTGCCTCCAGCCCTTCTTTTGCAGTGCGCTATCACTTTTTGTTTGTTCCTGTTGCTGCCTATTGGATCGACGCACGCTACTTTTGGGATTGCTGGAGACCTTCAAGGAGTTCATATGTGAGTTTATACTCATTTTCCTTGCCCTTTACTGTTATTACTGTGTTTGTGGGGATTTTGTAGTGCTCCAGCCTTTAGATCCAGGGGTATCTGACTTGGTTCATAGGGTTTGTTTACTCATATGTGGGCTTGCTTCTGTTTTCCTAGTTCAGGTTGTTCCCCATTTATATTATTGGGTCTATTCATCAGGCTTTATTGAGAGCAATATTTTTTCCACATACACAATATATGGGGGTTATGGTCATTACAAATCCTGGCTATCAGCTATATTGCTGCCATCATTTTGGTCTTTAGAAGAACCCATATTGAGATTTACTTCTCTTCTTTTGCTGCCATTTAGAGAAAGGTTCATGTTGGGAAAAATCTGGATGTTATCAATTTTATTTTTGCCAAAATTACTACAAAAACATCAAAGGGAGTCAAGGATCCTTACTGGTGAAAGATAACACAAGCAGTCAACAGTGTTGTGTTTCTGCGCACAGTACTACATTGCAAGAAATGATACACAGACATAAGAAACATTAGAGAAAAATATGGAAAGGGAAAAAGCAGAGAGCAGAATTCAGCACCCAAGATCTGCACAGAACCAGCCAAACAGCATGCAAACGGTTAAAGACACAGCAAAGACACACACTGCTGGAAATCGTTAGCTTTCTAGCCAGCGGTTTTATTGCTTTGTGTGTGTTTGAGCTGAATTCTTCCTTAGCTCTGCCTCATTCACTCTGAAGCCTCTCTCTCCTGATACATACTGGGCCTGTCTAATGAAGCAACCTTTGGCGGCAACCGGTATGCACTGCGTTTGCCAATAAACTATACTGGAATCAAAACAATCACATCCATCAACTCCATCTAAAGTACTACAATGTTTTTCTGTCTGCTAGCCGACTAACCTTAAATCTCCAGTAAATCCCTATGCTTCCTGATCTCTATCTGTTTTTACTTGCCTTACTGTTCTGTGGTGACATATCTCCAAACACTGGTCTAAACACATTTACCTACTTTTACCCATCCCATTGTCCCATTGTCTGCCCCCAAAGCTCCACCATATCCCACAATGCAAACCGCTTCAACTTTATTCAAAGTGCCTTCTTCCCTTCCATTTACCTGCTCACTATGGAATGTCCACTTTGTCTGCAATAAACATACTGCAAGTCACAACCTTTTTCTCTCTAATGCTTTCAACCTACAGTACTACAGCCATACCTGCTGTGCTTGTCTTATGATGGCCTCTCTTTTAGACATGCTGTACCCCCAACCAGAAAACAGATAGGGTGAAAGAGTAGGCATTCTACTTTCTTCACTATTCTTCCAAGCAACATGCCCTTGTCCTTCCCTTTCATTTTTTTAATTTGAAGCACACATTAACCATATTTTCTCCCCTGCTTTTCTCCATGTTACAATTATCCACCGCCCCTAGATCATACAGATATTATTATTATTATTATCATTGTTTATTTTTAAAGCCCCAACATATTCCGCAGTATGGTACAATGGGGGTACAGAGTTGTGTATACTACATAAACAGAATTACTTCCCAAATAAGGACAAACAAGTACAAACAGATACCAATGTAATAAGGGCCCTGATGAAGTCGGCGTCACAGCTGGCGAAACGCGTAGGATATAAGTCATCACGTTGACAACAGCTGTGATAGGATTTCCCATTGGAGGAATAGAGGGCTGGTGAGAGTTGTTCTCCTCTGGAATTGTTCCCGAGTAGGAGGTGACGGAGGTGACGGATCGATTAGTCATTCCGGCTGTTGGTGTACAGCTAACTCCGGGCATAGATTTTCACGAAGCTCCACGGAGTGACATTTGAGGACACTATTCACCATGTGGCAAGATATTCCGGTGTGCTAAACTTCTGGGCAAACAGATTACATTTACTCACCTGGGCTCCAAAATTCATTCCCATCTGAACACAGAGGTTTCAGCTGACGAGCCCCCTCTCCTTCGGCAGGAGGTTCTTCGATGGGGACACAAATCCAAACTCGCAGGCCACCTGGGGGTTTGGAAAACATGTGAGCTACTTGAGAGGACCTTTTTGTGACCAGAATTAAAAACAGAGGTTCAGGACTGCGTCTCGGGCTTCAGTGTATGTGCCTGAACTAAGGTTCCTCGAACAATTCCTTGTGGGCTTCTTCAGCCACTGCCTATACCCTCCAGTCCTTGGACACACCTATCTATGGACTTTATTGTAGAACTTCCCCCCTCTCATATTAGGACAACAATTCTTGTTATTGTTGACCTTTTCACGGAACAGGCTCATTTTGTACCCTTAAAAAAGCTTCCCTCTTCTTCCCTGGGATAAAGTATGGCTCTCGGCGCGGAACATCCGCTTGCACCAACATTCGGATAAACTTGGACAACGATTCATTGGTCCCTACAGCATCATTCTGAAGATCAATGTGGTCACTTTTCAGGTGGAACTTCCCTCGTTAAAAATGCCCACCATGTTCCATGTGTCCTCCTGAAACCTGTAGTGAGGAATCGCTTTTCCAAGGACCCTCCCACTCCTAATCCATTAATCTTTGCGTGTCAAATCGAATATGAGGTATAACAGATACTCGACTCTCGTATCTCCAGGGGATCAATTAAGTATCTAGTGGACTGGATGGGTTATGGTCCTGAGGAGAGGAGTTGGATGAAGACTCAGGATCTTTATGCTCCAGCCCTGGTCAAGGCATTCCATCATTGTCAGCCAGAAAAACCAGGACCTGGTCACCCCGGAGTTCAACCCTGAAGGGGGGGATACTATAATGGATGTGTCAGAACATCCAGGATGACTGCTGACAGGAAGTGACATCACCTTCTCTGAAGCTACCATGGCCACCTTGCCTCCTGGCAATCCCTTCCCTCACAGGAGGTAAGCCTCACTTTGGACCTCATTGCCAGCAGCTGCCTCTGGCCTTTAAGTAGCAGACAGTTGCTATCCAACCTTTCTCATGTAAAGTACTTGTTACCTTGTCCTGTCTGAGCTCTACCTTGCCTTTGTTTTGCCTGCTGCCTGTTTTGACCTTGGAACTGAACCTGACTACCCCTTGCCTGCCACCCACCTCGACCTCGGAACTGGACCTGACTACTCTTTGCCTGCCGCCTGCCTCGACCTCAGAACCGGATCAGACTACCCTTTTCCTGCCACCCGCCACCTGCCTCGACCTCGGAACCGGACCTGACTACCCTTTTCCTGCCACCTACCTAGACCCTGGAACCATACTTGACTACCCCTGCATCACAGGCCTCTGATCCCAGGCAAAGGTCAGTGTATTACTCCCTACCTCTGCTCTGCGGGTCCATATCCTGTCTTGCAGTCAGCAATGTTTCAATGTCTACTTTAAGACCCAGAGTTACAAGAGTTTTTAACGTGTGTATCCATCTGGTCTCAAGTTTAGAATTAGCATTGATGGTGTGACCTCCTCTCCAATTATGTAATAGTTTGTCAATCCCAATACAAATTATGCCTACTGGATTCTGATTGTGTTCAGAAAAATGTTTGGACAAATTGTGTTGTAAAAATCCTTTTTGGATATTAGTAATGTGCTCCACAAAGCGTAGTTTCAATTTCCTTGTAGTACGCCCGACGTACTGTTTTTTACACGGGCACTGAAATAAATAGATAATATTAGTAGAATCACAACTAATGAGGTGCTCAATCTTATAGTTTGGTCCTGTGTGAGTAGAGAGAGAACTCTTGACTTGCTTAGATCCTTCAGGATTTAACTTACACATCTTACATTTAAAGATTGTTCAATCCGCGCTCTGGCTTCCTATAAAAATTTCAAGTAGATTCACTCCCTCCTCTTGCTGCTCCTATTGTGTGACGGCACCCCTCCTCCACCAATGTTTACCGCAAGGATTCCTCCAGCAGCGGACCACTCACAGGGAGAAAGAAAGCAAAGAAGCACACCAAGGATGAAGAGCATGTATTTAAAAATACAATAAAAGTGCAAGTATTAACTTACATGTGGGTAAAGTTTAGTAGTCCAGTTAAAAGATAACCAGTCCAGGCTCTGATCTCATCACCGGTCTATTTGGGGTCTGAAAGTGTCCTGATGAAGCACAGTATCCTGCGAAACGCGTAGCGGAATTAGCTCAGTACTATAGGTTTTCTGACATCTGGCTGCTGGCATAGCCCTGTGTGCTCCGTACACATAGTTAGCTGTGCCGGGAGGTTCGTTGAGGTGTGGTAACGAGGGGGACGGCTAGACGCGAGTGCGAGTGATGTGGTAAAACATGACACCCGGAAGCAGTGCAGAACCCTGCCGTGTCAGTGTCCCAGCGCGCGGGACCGACGCACACCAATTTAGGACCCACCTCCAGACCCCAAACAGACCGGTGATGAGATCAGAGCCTGGACTGGTTATCTTTTAACTGGACTACTAACATTTACCCACATGTAAGTTAATACTTGCACTTTTATTGTATTTTTAAATATTTGCTCTTCATCCTTGGTAGGCTTCTTTGCTTTCTTTCTCCGTCTTACATTTAAGTTTTTGGAAGTTGAGTTTTTGGAAGGTAAGGTTGAAGAATTGGATCCTTTGTGACCAAATGCCAATGTTTGCAGATAACGTTTTTCATTTCAGAAGCTAATGGGTTATATTCTGTAATGAATGGAATATTGATTGTGTTATCAGTTTCATTTGTAAATTTTAACTTTAGTAGAATTATATTTTAACAGATCATTCCTATCCATTTTTTGGATATTGGAATAGGCTTTATTTAAGATAGAGCCTTTATAGTTTTTAGATCAAAATTTAGTTAGCATAACTTCTGCTTGCTGTTCATAGATGATATTATCTGAGCAGTTGCATTTGACTCTCCTTAGTTCTCCTTCAGGAATATTTGCAAGCCATGGTTTATGGTGATTGCTGTCAACCGCAATATAATTGAGACAACTGACAGGTTTATAGTGGGTTTTGGTGCGAATTTGACCTTCCTCTATATAGATTAACAGGTCAAGAAACTCCAAACTTATAGCGCTAAAATTATACTGTATGTGAATTTAAGATGATAGGAATTGTGATTAATATAATAAAAAAATGATAATAAAGTGTTGTGATCACCATGCCAAATAAAGAATATGTCGTCCACATATCTGGTCCAGGGCACCAGGTTTGCACCAACTATGTTGGGACCATATGGTTTTGTCCTCCCACAAACCCATAAGGAGATTGGCATAGCTAGGTGCAAATCTAGTGCCCATCGCCGTGCCTTTAATCTACAAAAATATTTCTTCATTAAACCCCCCAAAATTATGTGTGAGTGTGAATTTGATCAAAGTGATAATAAAATTAATTTGCACTCCTGTGTACATGCCTTCTGATTCCCAAAAATATTTGGCTGCTATACATCCGTGTTCATGATCAATCACTGTGTACAGTGAAGTGACATCACAGTTGACTAAATAGTAGTGATTCTGCCAAACAATAACATTTAATAAATGTAATATGTGGGTTGTGTCTTGTAAATAAGAGCGGAGCTTCTTTAATGGTTTTTGTAAAAAAATTATCGATATAGGCAGAGAGATTAGAAGTAATTCTAGTAAACAAACACCTGAAATAATAGGTCTGCCTGGAGGATGTAGGGGATCTTTATGTAATTTGGGTAAATAATAGATAATGGGTAATGTAGGTTTCCTAATGAGTATGTATTCGAATTCTTCCTTACAAATGAATAGCTTTTTTAAACCCAGTGTCAAAAGGTTATCGAACTCGCACAGGACATTTTCTGTAGGATTGTTTGATAGTCTCGAATAAGTTGTTGTATCATTTAGCAGTCTAAGGGATTCGCTAATGTAGCTCTCCTTATCCAGGATAACTACCCCTCCTCCATTATCTGCTGATTTGAAAACGATAGAACTATCTTCCTTCAATTCTTTAATTGCATCACTTTTATTAAGATTTTGCTTAATATATCTATTTTGTTTAACCAATTTGTCCAAATCATCCTGTTCTCATTTTACAAAAAGGTCTAAACAACTGTGATTTGTTTTTGAACAAAGTTTGGTATATATCGCTATTCACCGTAGGGGGAGTCATATCTTTACCAACTGGAATATGTACTTTGTGTTTGCTAAAATATTTTTTTGCGGAAAGATTGCGTTCAAATTTGCCCACATCAATATAAGTGCCAAATGCACTCATTTTGTTTGATTTGGCAAATGAAAGACCTTTATTTAAGACTTGTTCATTAGTTAATACGTTTTTGCCCAAATTAAAGATCCCTCCTGGTTTTGTGTCTATTTGACAATCTTTTTTTATTTTTATTTTTTCTCCTCCTCTTCCTCCTCATCTGGTGAATTTTCTCGTTTCCTAATTAATGAAAAGTCCATGTTTTCTATCTCCTTCACATGTTCTATCCCTATGTGTGTCTTTCTTGCTACCTCTAAAAAAGGAGAAGAACACTCCAAAGGTGTGAATTTATTTGCTGAGTGAAATTTAGACCGCTCTCTCTGATTGGGGGATTTGTCTTCTTTTCTCCCTCCATCACCTTTGGAATTTGGATTACTTTTAACCTTTTCTCCATTTGTATTAACCTCTCTTTGACCAAAATAATTTTGGTGTGATATCTTCTGTTTTCCCCTATATGTATTTTTTTAGCATTGGGGTTAGGATTAGAATGATACACTCTACCTCTATTATCTGGATAGGAGGTGGGTTCTGTTCTATATAGTATATTATCTGATTTAAGGGTCTCTGCTCAGAAATGGCTCTGTCTTTCCCATTTCTATAACATTTGTCTTCTCCGTCTCTCCTATATATATATATAGCGGTGGTTGGTCCAGCTAGCTCTCTACCTACCCCTGTCATGTAAATTCTAATAAGATACAGACGGTGACAGGCTATCCTATGGGGCTTTCCCCCTCCTCATGCTGAATTCCTGAGTGGTGACAAGAGTGGAGTTGACACAGGGATCTGTGATAGCCAATGGTGGTACAGATACTGGGCCCTCCCTCTTTCAGCTGCAGTAAGGAAGTGCCTAAAGTATTGCTAAATTCAGCCCCTTAGGGATGAGACCTTGAGTTAGTTTTGGGAGTGAGTTCCAGCCTGCCCCTGCATGGGGTAGGAGCTTGCAGTGTCTCCTCCTGGCCGGGAGTGAGACATGTGCTCAGCCCCTCATGCACTGAGGCACTAATCTAATCCAGCCAAGCCTCATCATTACCCGCAGGCCTGTACCATCCAGAAGCCAGGGATCCACCCTATCCAATTGAAGCATGCATTGCAATAACACCAGTAGTGGTTGCTGAAATAAAGAAAATCCTCATTTGTAATTCTGGCTCCACTGCAGTCTGTATGGAGGGAGGTAAATGAGAATAAGGATTGTCATAGCAGGGACCCCCTTCAGTCATGCTGTAGCCACCTATGTCTGGAGGCGCTGACACCGGGAAGAACAGAACCAGAAGGATCCCTAAAAGTCTAGACCATGAGCCCACCCCTTCTGGTTCCTCCTAGGAGAGAGTGGCAAATTTAGTCAGTCCTGCTCTGGAGGAGAAAGAGAGAGCAGTAGAGCTGTGAGACTCTCCCATCGCAGGATGAGCGTGCTCACCCTCAGCCTTTGGGTTGCGGGAACATCTGATCCAACCTACAGATGCCCTGTGAGATCAGGGGCAATCACCATACAGAGGTCTGGGATCTCTGAGACTCTGTATCGCTGTATGGAACCATCTGCAGTGGGTGCATGCCAATAAAGACCCTTGTTCATTACACTCCTGTCTAAGTATCAGTCCTTGGGCAGGAGCGAGACGTGTGCAATATTGGGGGCTGGTCTCTGGACACCCTGGAGCCCACTACGGCTGGAGGCGCCAACACCATGAGAAGAACTACAGAGCAAGAACCTAAGCCTGACCTGATCTCCATACCAACGCAGATCCAAATCAGCTCTCCTGATCCTAACAGGTATCAGCACCACACACAAGGTAGCAGAAGCTGTGTATCTCCCACTGGGGGGGGGGGGGGAACAGCGCTACATATGTTTGACAAATTACCCCAAAATCCAATTGCCAAACAAAAAAGCTACTCGCCACCTAGCCCCGCCCCTAGCCCCGCCCCACTTTTAAAAAAATGGAATGGTGTGTGTATAAATGTCAGATTACCTCACTAATCTAGAAAAAAAAAGCCAGATGTGAATGATTAGTTTCCTGAACCCCTTAAACAGTGTCTGGATGCCCCCGTCTGACTGACTGGGTGCGTGACTGATTCACTGGGTGCATGACTGACTTGGTGCGTGACTGACTGGGTGGGTGACTGACTGACTGGGTGGGTGACTGGGTGACTGGGTGACTGGGTGGGTGGGTGACTGACTGGGTGACATAGAGTTCCCACCATCTGATTGGCCTGTGAAAACCATGTGTTTTTGTTTTTTTGGGGACATAATGTAAAGGAAGTGAAGCCAGCCAATCAGAATGGCGTTGCTTCCTTTCCTTTTAACATGACGTCACCAAAAGCAACATGGCTTCCGTCACATGGTACTTCAACCAATCAGATTGTGGGAACAATATCCCCAATCTGATTGGTTGTAGTAAACCATGTGACAGAGTTTTTGGGGAAAGGATAAGACATCATACAAAGGGAGTCACATTGTCTACAACAACCAATCAGATTGGGGATACAGTTCCCACAATCTGATTGGCTGTAGTACCATGTGATGGCACCATGTTGCTTTTGGTGAAATAATTTTAAAGGGAAAAGAAGCACAGCCATTCTGATTGGCTGGCTTCACTTCCTTTAAATGACATCACCAAAAAAACAAAAAAAAACACAAGGCCAATCAGATGGCATGTGAACCATTTGCCTTAAATGTGACGTCACAGGCCTATAAAAGCATGTGCTGCCTCATTTCACGGCAAGAAGCCGAGGAGGGAGGACCTCCTCCTCCAATAGGAATACAAGGGCGTGCCTGCTGAAGTTGGCTGAAGATGAAGAAGATACAGATGAAGAATAAGAAGATACAGAAGAAAAAGATAGAAGACCCCAAAAGAGCAAAAAATGGATTACAATTTACAGATGAAGAAAAAGAAAGAAGAAAAAGACTTTGGATTGTACCTGTTGCCTGTTGCTGTTTGGGATCGTGGATTGGTTCGAGAGCTTGCGGTGACCCCCGTAATCAGAGGGTAAAGACATCTAAAGGTAAGTAAAAAAATTGAATGTATGTTATTTTTCTTTTACAGGTTTTTTTTATTTCATTTTTATTGTGATTCTCCCCAAATTCATTGCAAATATATTTATGTATGGCTCTTTAGGGCTATACATACATACATACAGTAAGAAGTCATGGTTGTTTTGGCAAATGCTTGCTTGCATGTATTTTAAATGCATATTGGTTCTTTGTTTTTAAATTTGTATGCTATTTATTTTGCACATTGATGTAGTGTTCTGGAATTTTTGGTGGTATTTTAAATTGTTTATTTCTGGCTTTTGATTGGTGTTTGATGTTTAATGTTGGATTATGTTTTTACTTTTGATTTTGAATGATGCCGTTTATTTGGATATTTATTTTATTTATTCATGGTTTTGTTTTGGTGTTTTAATTGTTTATTCTGGTCTTTATTTTGGATTTGATTAATTGATTAGTGGTAATTTTGTTCTGTTTACTTCTTTATTTGTTTTTATTTTGTGATTGTTTTGAATGCATTGGATCTTATTTGTGATTGTTTTTTTTAGGTTGACCATTGACTGGCATAGTGTTAAATCATGCCCATATTATATGGTCATGATGTACCCACTGTGCCATTCAATTGTTTTATTGGCATTAGTAATATGTTGATTTTGCAATGTTTTATTTGGGCCTGTTTTTTTATTCCTTCAACATTTCTTGCTATAGTGGTAAATCATTACCATATTATATGAGCATGATGTACCCACTGTACTAATGAATGGGTGGAGGGTGGGGGTAGTTGCTTTGGGAGGGTGGTTAGGCCTCCTGTGTGGGTAGTTGGGAGAGGGTGGTTAACCCCTTATTTACTATACCGGTTAATAACCACTAAGGTGATTAAGGGGTTAGGGGACATTAGATTGTATTTTTTATATTGTTTGTGGTAACGGAGGATATGGACGGTGATAAGGATGAGGACGGCCTTCATCGTGGCAGCCTGGCCGGGGTGAGTGCAAGTTTTATTTACTTTATTTCTGCTTGTTAATGATTAATTTTAATGCACTATTATACATATCTGGATAATAGTAATTTTGCCCATTATTGTACTGTGTGTGTTAGGTGGGGGGGGGGGGGTGTTTGTATTATTTCAAAGTATTGGCTGTTGTGGATTTTTGGGCACAGGATTGGTACCGCAGGCCAGCGGGGACCCACAAACACCCATGGGGATCACCCGAGGGCCCCGGACTCCCGCGGGGATTACCCGGGGACCCCTGCCAGCCTATTGTATCAATGCTGTGCTGAAAAAAAATGTAAACAATGCTTTTCTCACTGACTGCATCTCTTTTGCACCAGCCTTTAGGTGGTGAAAAGAAATGTTGAACTTTTAAAGTACGATGTAGTTGTCACTGCTTTGTGAATCACACCGACTGGCAAAAAACAGCGCTTTTATATTATTCTCCTGTAATACACCTTTGACTGATGCCTCCTCTTTCGTGACCCTCACTCCGGCCTTACTGTATAAGGCTAAGGACCCGCTGCGGTCGGCGGCAGGCACGGGCCACCAGCACCTTACCTCCTGTCTGGAGGTCCCCGCTGGCTACTTCTGACATTACTGACTGCGTGCTGTGACGCGTCAGCCGACCGAAGCTACATGCTGATCAGAAGCGCTGACGCGTCACGTGGTGCACGAGTCAGCCAATGAGGAGGAGGGGAGGAGGAGTTACAAGAAGGATAGAAAATGACTGCTACTGATTCAGTGACTCGTACTAACTGGCAGCACTCACAGCTTGTGAGCAAGACAGGAGTGTGAGTTACTTAACTATAACTGGCTGCTCCTGCAATGTGCTCACTTCATATACCAATGTGAGGTGTCGTTGTTTTTGATGCAACAAAGCAGGAGAAGGCACAAGTGGGGGATATTGCACTAAGAAACTTTGCTTGACTCGTTCTACATTTAGAGAAGGCTGGAAGCCACTAATCTGAGTAAAGCTCAGAGTATTTATGAGTGGAAGTGAGAAATAGCCCTAGCTGCATTTTTGTGCTTGTAGCTTTGGAATTCTGTGAATGCGTTTGTCCTGCAATAAACCCCCCCCCCCCACGTCATGGCCGCGCCCCCCCCCCCCGACCCGTTTTGGCCACGCTTCCCCGCGCTGGAAAAAGTCAACTGCAGACCGCAGAACGCGGTGCAGGGACTTGCACCACGCCGCCAGGAAGCAGGGTGGCTGTGCGGGCGCGTGCAGCGGGGCCTCGGCCTAAGAATATAAGCTAGTCCTGGAGGCAACCACGAGAAAGGACTAAGTAGGCCCAGTGGCAGCAAAGAGAGAGGAATAGGTAGCGGACCCACCCCCTTCCCCCCTTTTTACCCTACACTCCCAACCCTCCCCTCCCCCCCCCCCCCTATTTCCCAATAACTATTTTTTGGTTCTGGATACAATTACTTTTTCCTTATCAAAAGTAAAAGAAACACTCTTAATATTGGTATGCAGATGTACGGTGAAAATGGATGTATGTTATGTATTTGTTTCACACTGAAAAAAACAATAAAACCAACATTTTAAAAAAAATTATAAAAAACAGCGCGTTTGACGTTTTTTGACAGATCGTGCGACTTTATTAAGCACGGACTGTGTTTGGATGAAAACATGCTTTTTAAGCACGATACTGCAGTGTTATCACTGCTTTGTGAATCGCACTGCATGCCGTATCACGCTGAAAAGGCACTTATCACTCTTAAAAGCAGTTATCACTGCTTTGTGGATCGCCCCCTTGAAACAAATGTAGGAAATAACTTGTATGTGCCATTTGCAGCGTGCCTATGGGATGTCGCATGGAAACTCCCATTGCCTTCAAAGGGAGTTTCAGTGTGATAGTGCCTTAATCTGTGGTTTAAAAAGTAGATTTGTATGGTTAGATTATAGGTTAACCAGGACACTGACCATTGACAGTGCCCCATTTAGCTGCAGAGATATTTAGGTTTTCTGAAAGATGTCAATGATAATACAGATATGTGTTTAATGAACAAATGCTTTAAGAGACTAACTCGTCTTTTAGTATTAATAAAACCGTCCAAGGGACTTAAAATATATGTATACATAAATCCATGGAAAAAGTATTTAAAAAAAGAAAACGGTTTATTCTAGTGTTTATTTATAATAAATACTCCTAGTCATCTTGGTATAGCATTTCACATACCAAATTTAAACAGTCATTTTTCAACAGGATTACATCGTACGAGGGCTCAGTGCATACATTTCCCATTCTACTTTATGCATTTTGTCTCTTTTTATGAGAATAATCAATTAAAAAATGTCAATGAATTTGAAGCAAATGATTGCACTTTACAGTATTACCACATGAACATCCCAGTATGTTCAAATGAGTGGTATATCTTGATTGAAGGCCAGATTTAAAGCAGTGATACTACATTCCCCCGCTTTTTTTCTTTTCTTATTTTTATATGTGTAGCACTGTTTCCCCCCCTTCTGGGAGATTTTGCCTAGGCTACAGGTACGTGTGGTGCTGGTTACCTGTGAAGGTCCAGGAGAGATGAGCTTCCGCAATGTTGTGGGGAATAGGACAGGCTTTAGGTGATCCTCAGGTTCTTTTCATTTGGTGACAGCACATCCAGTCACTGCAGGCAGTCCCTACCATGACAGTTATTTTCTCCTATACTTCTGTCCAATAGAGTGCGACTTAGCCAAAAGTATATAAACGGGGTCTCTATGTGGTGCAGACACTGCAGATAGTATAACAGCGTTTGCATATAGTGGAGAATGTGTTTCAGGCCCTTGGGTTGTGGGTTCAATCAGCCCCAGGTGGGGATGAGCTCCTCTCCCTTCCCCGGGTGGGAAGGCACTGACTCTATAATTTGGAAGGCATCCTCCCTATTGCAAAAGGGGAGGGCCAAGGATCTGCACCATGATTGGCTGCAACACAGACCAAGTGTCATCTCCTCTCTTGCCACTCAAGGAGCCTGCATGAGGGGGGTAAACCCCACAGGATAGCCTGTAGCTACTAGGACTTACTGTAAGTGACAGGAGGGCATAAAGATAGTCTGGACCAGCCATGGCTATACTCTCTCCTAGGTGAAAATTTGGGATCCAATTTGGGCACCATCCAGTAACCTGAAGCCTGCAAAACAGAACAGGTTACCGCAGATAACCATATACATGTAGCCCCAGTGCCCTCCATGTCCCTGAGACCCCCCTCCCGAAGTGCCGAGCGGTCGCAGGTGCTGCCGGAGGCAGCGGCGGACCCGCCGGCACAACACGAGGTGGGGGCCAGTGCAGGGAGCGCTTTGAGCGCTCGGAGGCTTGGCGGCGTACCCGGCTAGCGGGGGCCGCCATGACGGGTTGCGCGAGCGTGCGCGGGATCACGCATGCGCAGATAGAGTCAGGGAGTTGAGGTGGCCAGTGGAGACTCGCGCATGCGCAGTGATAAGCGCGCGAACCCTAACCTACCAGGGAAGGCTCTTGGAGGGGACTACAAGTCCCATGAGCCTTAGCTGCGCCCCACGTGACGCCAGGGAGCCAAAAGGGCTAGAGTATCTCCCCAGGTAGGGAGATAGATACATTTCACGCCCTGGAGAACGTCAGTTGGAGCTGGGAGCAGGAAGGGGAAGGAAGGGTGTAGGGAGCAAGTGACTCCTACACCAGGTAAGGTTCCCCCAGGTCCCAGATAGGCCCCAACTCCCCACCAGATTAGTGGGTAAGTGATAAGGGACGGCCCCTAGGATAGGGAATCTGCCCTTAGGTTCGTGGGTGCATTCTTGTCAGGTCACAGCGGTCAGTGCTGTGAGGGCTGACAAGAGAGTACCGTGTAAGGTTGCAGTACGTTGCTGCAGGGGTTGGAAGGGTTAGGTAGGAGTGAGTAAGAGGGGACTCGGGTGGTACGGAAAAGGTAGTGTGGGTGCAGGGGTCAGGGACCCACCTGCATAGGATAGGCTACCCCGTAGGCCCTAGGAGTTTTCCCCTGAAACCATTCAAGGTTGCTGTGCTGTAGGGACGGCCTATAGGACAGCGAGCATCACCATAGTTCGTAGAGTCAGTTAGGGACCCTACTGGACACCTAACAAGCTCCTATTGAACCCCCAAAATAACCACAACATATATAAGCATATGAGTGTCACAGAGGAGTGCTACTGAGCATGGCAATATATATTTAAAACCAGAGACAGAACATAAAACAAAGACAAAGCTCAGTTTCCAATAATCCCCACACAATGTCCCGCACTCTTACAGAGAGAAGATATGTGTGACTGCGCAGTCACTAATGAAACTAATAGAATCGTTGGTGCACTTGTAGATAAGGGGGTTACCTGCCGAGCACTCCAGTGCTCGGGCCTGCAACGGGCTTCACAAAGGATCAGACGAGTTCCTGCACGACATCCAGGATCCACCGTCCAGGGCGATCCCACCAGGATGGCATCTGCAACCACAACGAAGATCTGCGCCCAACCTTCTGAACGGCTGCGCAGCGTCTGCTGAGTCCCTAACTGATTTAAAACCAGAGACAGAACATAAAACACAGACAAAGCTCAGTTTTAGCACATCCAGTGAAACTCATACACGGTACAGTGCCTAAATATATATGTATAAATATCTATTAAGTAAAATGGTCTTTTAGTTTGACATTTTTGGCCAAAATTGTTGTAAGCCCCTGAGCCAACTTGGGATCACCCGGTGTAGGGGGGAGCGTCCTGCGAGACGCAATAGTCAGTGTCTCTTCTAGAGAGGGACACCCGTTATTCTGTTGATGCTATATGGTTCCTATGTTCACCAGTGAAGGTGTTGGTTATTATACAAACGGTGTGCTGATTATTTGCATGTGTCCTGCGAGGAATCCTTCCCGCTCTGCTGGGAACCATCGCAGGTGGAGGCGCTGCACCTAGAACAGGGTTACTCTTAATACACCTACCCCAGGTTCCCCGTGGCGGAAGCTCTGCTCTCCTGGTTGCCAAACAGGTACCGCACCACACAGAGAAGTAGTCAGAAACAACTACCCATCCCAATCTCACTTATTACACATATCATCCACTGGATAACAGCGATGATGAATATGTAGCTATTCTTCCAACAGGAAGAAAGAGAAAACCCTTACTTATAATATTTAGGGTCGGGCTTCTTTACTTCCCGCCCATCAAATAACTTGGTCCAGATATAATACACCTTGGGAGGACCAGGGCACTGCCTAACTTCTACCCTATTCTTGTAGATACATATACCCACTAGCCATTCATCCATAACAGAATGTATTTTGGAGTCAGTAATATATCTGTCATCAGAAGTTTTGGTCTTAATGTTTTCTACAACAGCCTGCCTGAGCCACTCCTGATGATCGTTGTCCATCTCATCCATAAGTGGTTCAGGTATATACACTGGCGACACACTTTATTTCGAGCTTGGCTAGTCCCACGAATTCGGGTATACTCGGGTGTATTGAGGTTTGTGACTGTTTTCTGCCCGAGAGAATTGCGTTATTTTCCAGGCAGGGATTGAAGCATTTTATTCCCGCTGGCTGCAATACTGCACAGTATATATATATATATACTGCATTACAATTCATGAATTTATGCCATCTCGTAGACACGCGAAGCATTGCAGCCTATTAAATCCTAATCATTATCATTTAACAGATCAGCCGCCCGTCAGCCAGGCATGAACCATGGCTGGGAAGGCAAACGCAACGGGGCTTGTCTGAGGTGAGGAGCGGCGCATTCCAGGTATCTGCCAGGTACATACTGGGTATTTGCTCGAATAAAGTGTGTCGCAGCAGTATGGAAAGGTATATCCATGAGACTGACGGTACCGGTCAAAGATAGCCTTGTCTGCTCTACTGAACTTCAGGAGCTTACGGTTAGCTCCCTGACCAGGCAGTGCCCAAAATTTAGTCTCACTGAGCTCTACCTCCCGATAGAATACAGAGGGGCCTTAAGGGATTCTCACCTCTAAATTAATCTCACCCACCCTCTTACGAAAGGCTTCAGCTATTTCCTCCTAGGACAGTTGACCTTCTTCCCACCAGTGGTCCATGATAGGACCATCCACCAGCAGTAGCCGTGTTCTATTTAAACTGTGTAGCAGTGTAGCCCTGAAACATTGGGTCCAACCACTTAAGGGGTTCCCCGGACTGATTTTC
Organism: Ascaphus truei; assembly: GCF_040206685.1. Lineage (NCBI taxonomy): Eukaryota > Metazoa > Chordata > Amphibia > Anura > Ascaphidae > Ascaphus > Ascaphus truei. The sequence goes on from NC_134483.1 coordinate 444,134,823, forward strand.
CTCATGTGGACTACTGGACCTTGTGTCCATCTGGGATGACATACCAAAAGTAGCAGATTGCTGGGATATGGATGAGTCCCTAAATTACTTAAATGACGAAGGACGTAGCTACCGTTATTCGGTTTACACAGGTTATTTCTCCCAGTCCTTCAAATCCATTGACATACCAGGGGACAGGTTATCACTAGGGAACTTGGTTAACACAAAGGGAGCGGTAGCAGGGGCCAAAATATTGGGATTAGGAGCCAAGGGTCGTGGCCTAGGATAATTCCGGACATAATTCACAGGGTTTTACCCTTACTCCCAGAGGATGGTTTTGGACTGGGTGCTGGGGTTGGTGATGGTGCATGGGCAACTAGGGCTGGCCTAGCAATGTCCATGACCAGTCCAGTATGTGTACCTTTAGGTCGGCCACAACCTCTAGGGGGTGTACCAGTGCCGCATTGAATGAGACTCGGGTCCGACGACCTCTTCCCAGGAGTGGGGTCTGTGGTGGGGCAGGGGCAGTGTAGCGCTGTTCGGCACTCACCCCAGTCTCTGAGTCAGGTTCTGCAGTGGAAGTGGTGGCCATCTTGTTGACATCGTCTGAGAGGGCCAACCACGCGAGAGCCTCAGGCAGGCACAAGTTTGACAGAGGCGATGACGTCACATCCGGCTGCGCCGGAAGTGCATCACCCTGTGGCACACCAAACAAGACTCCCCCTGGTTCATCATCTGGCAAAGGCCGCAGCGGACTCCTGTTGGGCAGAAGAAGATGGAGCCTCACCCAACTGAAGGTTAGAGATATCACCTGGCTCCACAGCAGGTGGGTCTTTAGCAGCGCTGATGTCTTCCTCGGGCGTGGGGTTCCTCCGGGGCTCCGGCACGGCCTTCAGGACAGAAGTCGCTGACTCAGGACTCGGCAATGGAACACAGGTAAGCGTAGAAGTTTTCTCCGCAGCTGTCTGGCAGCTGTGTTCTTCATCAGAAGAGGAGGGCAAGGACACCTACTCCGGACTGTGATGTTGGGTCGCCTCCCGCCCCTGGCAGCAATTGGCTCGGAGCAAGCCTGCTCCGGCACCAATAATAACACACAAATAATCACCCAAGATTATACAAAGCCCCCTATAATTGCACTCTAGATAGGTGACAAAATATGGTATAATGTCAACTCATAGAAGGCCATATAATTGCCTAATCCCTAAATAGGATACACCGCAAAAGGTCACACTCAAATGAAAATAACAAATCTTTAATAGAATACTATAAAAACGAAGAAACCCTATAAAAATGCACAACAGTGCATGGTTAAAATCCCCAAAAGTGTGGTGTCACGGTACAGAAGTATGAACAGATGTGTTCAAAACATACAGCTAAAGTCAATTCGAAAGCTATTATACAGCTGCACAGTCCCACATACACATGTGTGGTAAACCAAGATGTGGCTATAGTAATGAGCAACGCAGGGTAGGGCATAAAAAGAGCTCAATCCAAACAATATTTGGTCTGGTACATAATATATGACCTCCTACATATGGTAATAGATAGCAGCTAAAGCTCCGTGTAGTGTCTGGAGCAACTCAATCAGAAGCTAAGCTGAAGCTGCCAGGTCCTACACGTACAAATGTGGTAACAGACCAGAAATATCGCATTAATTAGAAGACCCAATAAGGTATAGCATTGGAGAGCGCCCCGTATGGTAGTATACGACCTGATATTTAAACTCCTGCGTGTACTGGTAATATCAGCTGGAGCTCCGTATAGTCCCTGGAGCGACCGTGACTCCGATCACAAGCCGCGTGTGCGTCAACGTGATGACGTCACCGCGTTCCCCCGCGCGTCACAGCGCGCTTTCTCAAGGGGGAGGAGTATGTGACATCGTATAATGGAACCTTATAAACCCTCCCGGGAGGGGAGGGGCGGATGACGCATGCCAAAAGAATTAAAGAGGCATGTTAGGGCAGACAATAACCCAATAACCCTCACAAAACCGAAAGGAATCGGCGCAGGGGAGGGAGGAAGGAGGAAGGGGGGGGAGGAGGAGGAAGGCAGGGGAAATGAACAAGGTATAGAGGGGATATGAACCATGTCACCACATAATAGCTACACCCAAACCTGGAATAACAATATCTCTCCCAGTGTTGGCAAAATATGCCCATGAGTGAATGAAGTCACACTAGACAAGCACAAAACAGGAGAGCAGTATGGGCAAAAAATTAGGGCAATAAAAAGTAAGTAGTTAAAAAGAAAAGAAAATTGAATTGAAAATGATACACATCAAATGAGCCAGTGGGGCCAGGGTGGATGGGTAATGTAGGAATGGGCTACCCTGACGGAGCCGCCTAAAGAGTCAAAACGGTTCCTTCTAAGCTGATAGTAATACATCCTATATACCTGGATCCCTCTTTCCCTCTGGCGCCACCAAGGGAGATGCAACCAACAACCCCGGGGCAGTCGACTCACTCTCCAGGCACAGCGACACCGGTTCTGGTCCTGGAACCGTCGGGGCTTGGATCACTGGAGTCATGTTGGCCACTGGAACATTGGGGCATGGTCGCGCAGGTATCCAGGCACACGGGCCCACAGGTGGCCCTGCGAGGTACAAATTGCCACGGGCTGCATCCCACGACATACTGCTGCGGCACAGTTTATTCGAGCATTTGCCCGTTCTGTGCCGCAGCAGTAGCCTGGCGCGCGCCCGAGTGTGACGGGCGCACGCCGAAGCAGCGGAAGAGCGCCCTCCGATCGGGGCGCTCTCCCTACCGCTGCCGGGTCCGCCGGGTCCCCCGGAACCCCCTGCCGCTGTCCCGCGATCGCGGGACACCAGGGCTCCCTCGGGGAGCCCCTGGACACGCGTGCAGGGGGCGCACGCTCCCGATGACGCGTGACCGCGCGTCTATGACGCGCGGCACGCCGAGGGGCGGCCACTAGCAAGCCGGGAGATTTCCCGGCTTGCGGTACCGACCACACTTCAATAAAGTGTGTCGGTAGTGTAGATAAATACAAATGAATAAATAAAACTATACACATATAATACATAATGTGATCAGGGATCAAATAACTCATCAAATATAACATGAGTAGTAATGGAACAGAGGTGGGTAGAGATGACTTCAACTGAAGGAAGGATCACCACAGGAAGACTGCCACTAGTGACCTCTGCAGCATGGTATCCAAGGTCAAAGTCGTCTCTACCCACCTCTGTTCCATTACTACTCATATCTCTTTAAGTTTGATAGTTTGTTTTTTACTGATTATTTGTAGCTATAACACAGACACATTTGTTCATATTAATGTAATATTTGATGAGTTATTTGATCCCTGATCACATTATGTATTATATGTGTATAGTTTTATTTATTCATTTGTATTTATTTTGTCTTTTTATGTATGTCCCATTGAGAAACTCAGTGTCATTTACATCAAGAGAGAGCCTGAGCACAACATAATCCTCTGTCCTGATACGTGGCTGTCACTGTGGCAACGTGAGACGCATCCTCATAGCACTGTGGGTGTTATGCTATTATCCTCCCTGCTGTCTGCAGTCATATGGATGCCTTCTCACCAGACCGACACAAATGCGCATGACCAAACTGAGGCGAGAGCGTGCACATGGATCGAAATATCGGGCGCATGCGCACTCGCATCTCTCTTTTACTACAGCTGTTCGACGTGAGAGAATCAACCCTGCAGAGCTCCGCATGACCAAACTGAAGCGAGAGCGCGCACTTGGATCGGGATGTTGGGTGCATGAACACTCATAACTCCTTTCTACCACAGTTGTTCGGCGTGAGAGAATCAACTCTGCAGAGCTGAGCCTGTTGGAATAACTGCATACGCTCTGATGACATCACCGTAGCTGGCCTTTATTAGTCCAGGGACTCATAGACTCAGTCAGCAGCCCGCATTGGACAGGAGAGAGGGGGAGAGAGACTTGTTTGCAGTAAATCTGACGGTTTGATTCTTCAACCATACTACTTGTATACTCCTGTGTACTCTGGACTTTGTCCTTTTGAGCTTTCAGTCTGTATTAATTATACTTGTGATTTGATTACTGGGTGCTGCTCTGGTGGTCAGGGTGACAGGGTCAAGGGAAGTACCTTATGGTCCACACGGACCTGAGGGAACGGGCCTGAGGAAGGGGTCTTTCCCCGAAACATAGCCCCCCATATTACGCCCTCCCCCCCATCACTTTTGTAACCCCACCAGTACTTTTGTAACCCTCTCCCCCCACTCTCCTTGTTTATTGTCTACCCCACTCCCTGTCCCTGTGTTCCTTTACCCTTACCACCTTGTTTGTAGGGTCCATTATTTACCCACTTGTGCCATCATCATTCCAACTTTAGTTATATTATCTTGTGCTTGCATTAAATTATTAACTTTTTTGGCATATACTCGGTTTTGATTATTTTTCCCTTAGTAAGTGAGTGTTGAAACTCTAGTTAATTTTTGACTATTGGTTTCGGGGGAATTTGGGTCCCCCTGTATTCCTTGTGCACCCTGCGCATGACTGTTTATACTGATTGATTGAGTGCTGTCTATCATCTCTGTTTTGGTTACAATTATTTGTGTGGAAGAAACTTAAACTAATCCAGTGAAACAGAGAGAGAAAATGTACACAAACTATGACATTTGTACAACAGTAATGGATAAGATTAGTACACATTCAGCTATCCAAGTTTCCTTTCACCCAACTCAAAGTCACCTTTTTGGAAAGCTCACATGCAAAATCCCTGATTTACAGTATTTATTTTCAACATCTCATGCAATTGAGTTCTTGACAACAATTTTCATCCCTCACATTTTGCGGATGATTAATTCAGGAAATTAATTTCCTGCCCAAGTCTGCTCCTTCAGGTGTTACTTGTCATTCAATTCAGTGGAGATTTTTGTTTCCATAAACATGTCAGGCTGTGTGAACTTTAAGGGATTGGGCAGTTGTAGAAATCACTTTTAGCTTGGCGTAGACATTTTAAGTAGCACTCCTGGTTTGATTTTTGACTTTTGTTTAAATAGGTTTGAAGCATGGGGTCCCTGGAGCTGAACCTCATTAATTTCAGCCCTGGAGGCCCCCTGCTTCCCGAGATACTTACCTCCGCAGAGGGTGCCAGTAGCAGCTCTGGCTGGGATAGTTGGGGCTATGATAATGGCATCATCCTTTATACTGCTGCGACACACTTTATTCGAGCAAATACCCAGTATGCACCTGGCAGATACCTGGAATGCGCCGCTCCTCACCTCTGACAAGCCCTGTTGCGTTTGCCTTCCCAGCCTGGGTTCATGCCTGGCTGACGGGGCGGCTGATCTGTTAAATGATAATGATTAGGATTTAATAGGCTGAAATGCTTCGCGTGTCTACCAGATGGCATAAATTCATGAATTGTAATGCAGTATATATATATACTGTGCAGTATTGCAGCCAGCGGGAATAAAATGCTTCAATCCCTGCTTGGAAAATAACTCAATGCACTCGGGCAGAAAACAGTCACAAACCTCAATACACCCGGGTATACCCGAATTCGTGGGACTAGCCGAGCTCGAATAAAGTGTGTCGCCAGTGTAGCTTCCTATTGCCCACGTGATCGGGATATTTAAACCTGCAAAGCTGATACCGGCACCCCCTACGGAGGCTCATATCTCAGGGAACAGGCGGTCCCCGAGCTGAAATGAACACTGTTTATCTCCGGGGGCTCCCTGCTTCCCTATGCTCCCTGTGTTCCCATATGCTCTTTTGAGTAGTAGCTAAAATGTGACAAAAGTTTTCTTATGTAGGTGTGTTTATTTTTGTTGGCACCTCTAAATGCTTTGTGAATCCTTATAAAACTAAACTAGTCAACATAATGGTAAACTAGTTGGAAAAAACACCCTAAACTCTACAGCGCTTGACCTAAATTATGGGTGAGCGCTACACAAGGGAAAAAATGAAACAGTGCTAATACTCATTAACAAGGGTAAATGTTACACTAGTGAAAAATTAACAGTGCTACTAATGGGACGGACGTTATTCGAACTGATCTCAAATCAGTTTTCGTGTTGACCGCTGTATTCCATTCGGTATTTCCGTGCTTTCGCACAATCCGGCACCGGGCAGCCACACGCGGCTGATCTGTTTAATTTAATGGTTTATTGTTTCTTTGGTTGCAATTCTTTGCATATCCACCAGGTGGCAGAAATTAATGCATTTAATGAATTGTATTGAATTGTAATGTGCATGGTACAGTGCTACAGTATACAGTACTTTGCTACAATGTAAGGGTGCAGGTGTTTAAAACAGATAGCACCCACGTCTATACTGGTACATACTGTGACAGAGTCACTGACTCAGTAGGCTGTGACAGTGAAAGAGAGATGCTGCAGCCAGATCACTGAGTGTTAATCTCCACAGACAGAGAAAGCACAGCTGAAGACTGATTAAACAGGGGCTGAACTCATGCGTGAAACAAGTGCTTTAAAAAGCAGGAAGTTGCTCACACAAGGTGAGCTTGTTTTTCCACAGGAATGTGGAGAGAACTCTCCCGGCTTGGAAGCCGTAGCAGCTGTTGCTGCTCTGGTCCCCCAGTGCTGCGAGGAGCTAGGCTGCTGGGACCAGCTGGGACCCCAACCCAGGATAAAGATACAGATTGCTGCGAGGCTGGACACAACCTGCTCCCTGGAACCGTGTTCCTGTTTGCTGTTGGAGCTGCAAAACAGATAAGACTTTATTCTTATTATGCTTATTGGTTATCGTTTGTGTAGCATGTTTTGGGCATGACCAGATTAGCTGGCTGTCCTGTTAGTAAGGGCTCAAGAAGTGAGTTATTGTCCCTAACGGGACTAGGCTTTAATTTGCAAGAAAGTAGTTTCTTAAAGGGACAGTGCACCCGTACTTATTTTGGTTGTGGCTAATAAACCACTAGTGTTTAAAGTTTCCCATCGTGTCAAGCGTCTTACTGACCCCGCCGCGAGGCCGTCCTGTCACAATACTTACAGTGGCCCATTGTGAATTGACCTTGATTTTTCGAAGACGCTATCAAATTAGGCGTTCTTAATAAAAAGCTTTAAATACTCAATGTGTGCCTTTTTTTTTACATTCTTTCCCCACACAATTGCTTAGTGGACATTATGGCTACACCATAGGCGTATAAAAAACCTGACTGTAGTTATGCATTTTTAATATATTCATCAATAAATGCTGCAGCAGATAAAGTGGCGACTGTATCTGACATATATGAATATTTAATTTCGAACTACGATTTTTACAAGTTTTCACCAGACGTTCATGGGTGGAAGCGTGCGATAAGAAAAACCTTAAGTAACAATCAGTGTTTTTTTCGCATTGCCCCTCCTGCTGGAGAGATTTGCAAGGTATTGGGGTGTCATGCCAGAATTTCACAGAATGTTTGACCATGGCAATTTCAAAAGTAGAAAGGTCGGTTTTAACCCATATAAGAATCGTCAATCCCAATCCAGCAATGTGCCGGCAACAGCACCAGCACCGGCCAGTCCGACCGTCAGTGATAACCTGGTGAACGGCAATCCTTTGTACCTGTCCCCGCCTGAATATCTGGAAATTTTCCAGCCTGAGCATGATTTCGCGTACAGGTACCAGTAACTTGCATTTACCAGTACCAAAATGATTTCCTGCTTCATCAGCTGTCAACTACAAGTGTACCAGGTCAGCTGTCACCTGTCAACTATAATGCAGACTTGAGGAGTCACAGTGAGTCATCACCTCCTGTTTGGCAAAGTTTATAATGAAGGTAAATATACAGTACAGTAATGTATTACACTATACTGTACTGTACAGTACATGACAGTATTACTGTAAGTTTAGAGCTGCAGTTCAAGCTTGCATGTGTCAAAACATAATTATTTTTTAAACAATACTGTACGTACTTTACAGTACATCAATACAATGCTGTATGCGAGTTGAGGGAACAATACAATACAATACTGTATGCGCGTTGAGGGGATGTTTCTCTGTTGAGTGCACTTTGAAGAATGATTTGATTGGCCATCGAAGTACGTGACGCTGCAGCTTAAAAATGTAGGGAGAGGGTGGAGCTGAAGAGTCAGAGCCAATCAGAAGTTTGTTCTCATCCTACAGACACAGATGTAGGATATTGCTTGAACGGTTGCTTTAGTTCGCAATGACACGACTTGACGCATGGGCAATACCGGTAATAATAACATATTTGTTTGTTTTTCCCCAGAAAAGCCATAAACTACTGGAGTACTAGTATAATTAGCTACACTTACCCACACCTCTTCGGTTCCTTTTAATTGTTTTTATTTGTTTTGTGTCTATTAGTTATGGTGTCCAAACAGTTACTGTATATTTTAAATTACTTTAATAAAGATTACCTTTTAATTAGGGTGTTTTCTTAGTGCTGCATTATAGGGATTCTTTTCTGTCCTACAGTAGTTTACCATTTGTCTCCTATCCCTGTGAGCACCGCCCTTTACATACTGTTTGGTTTCTTTCCCTCCATGTGTAGAGCAGGGTTCCTCCTACGTTTCACATAAACGCAGTCACTCTTTGTATATAGTCAACATAATGCACAGTTGTTGCCAAATGAAAACATAATTTACAAATTACACTAGACTTGAGAGACTGAACATAAAAACAAATGTATTTAGGATTAGTGGTTTTCTTTACTTATCAGTGAATGTTTGGCATGGATAGAGAAGTTCATTCTTCGGAAGAAACAGTGGTCATCTGTGTAACAGAGGCATAGGATGTCTTTCTTCAGAAGCTACTCTAGTATATCAAAGTTGCCAACAGACCTGTAAATCACAATTCCAACACTAGGGTTGGATTACTTGCAGACAGGGGAACTGGAGTTGGTTGTTTTATATTTGTAATAATTCATTGATGTACAATATGTACAGTATAGGGCATAAACTCTGTAATTAGCCCAACATCATAATAAAACAATGCTAAATATAAACATTTCAGTCCAGACTTGGGCATTGATCAAGACAAAGGGACCTTTAGAGAATATATGGACTTGGGGTTACATAAATATGTACTTATTCACCGTCCATTTCTTTATATGTTTGTTGTTATTGTAGTGCTACTGTACAGCCCCCACTTCTGCATATGTACAGACACCATGTTCGGTTCAGAGACTTTCATAATATATAGTTGTCAGATAGTAATGTGCAGTTCTATAGATATCCTTTGCTTAGATCCCAACATTCACTTTTTATCTGATTCTGCACTAACTGCAAGGATCGCTATACTGCAGCTGTAAATGGTGAAATTGATATATAAACATACAAACAGGTTCACGTATTCTCCTTTCAGTTTGGTCCGACTCCCTTCTAGTTGTCACTTTTCTACACTTAGTAAATCGAATTAAGCCGCAAAGATGTCTCATGTTTTACACTTTTTATCTGATCAATAAATGTAATAAAGTAACTATATACTTGTGGGTTATTTACTATCTAAAAACATGTTTCACAATATAATTGTTGTGAGTTACCTCTTTTAAACTTTCTGTATGCGTTGTATGCATCTGATGTGCAATTCTGTTTTTTTGTCAACACAATCACCTCATCTGCAACATACAAAGAAGCAACCTCCCACTCATCTTATGGAGAGAACAAAGTAAGTGTCAAATCGCAGAAACTCCATATACTGATGTTAAATCTTTACTGTCACATGAGTTTACATGAGTCTGCTTTCTCTTTCATTCACACAGGGAAAAACTTCTGAAATCTTTCATGTATATTTCATACCTTGCTAATAAAGTAGATCACCTTGGGTATATACAGTAGGAAGAGGTAATGGACCATACATAGACAACAGTCTTCTGGTACCAGACTCCATCATAGGGCTGAAAGGTGTCTTCCAGCACCAGAAGACCTCTTATGGCAGAAGACTGCTTAGTAAATATGGCCTTATAAGCACACTGAGTAACTCCTCCCATTTATATATCAAATCACAAAAAGCTGCACACAGGGTGAAATTGGGTGACATTTCTTTTAATACATTGAGATAAAAAGGTGCACAGTGAAAATGTCTCTATTTTTCCCATGTTGTCTCCAAAATTGCACCTTTTTACTGTATTCTCCTTGTATTACCACTGTATTTTAGAGCACAATGTACTGAGAGAGAGAGGAGAAAAAAGAATATACAATGCACTTAGAGAACTTTGCACTGGCACAAATTGTGCTTCATTACGCACTTGTCAGTTGTTCTCTGACCTCATTTACAAAGGAGCCACACAGATGGTTGAGGTTTCACGCAGAGCGGGTCAATAAACAGATGGGAAAATAAAATAAATCAACACATTAGAGTATTTCCAAAAGTTCCTGGATCAAAAGTCTTCATTATTCATGTGACGTTAAGCAGTGGGGGAAATCCTTAGAGATACATTCAAGAATGGTATCTACATTTTATTTTTTAGGCTTAAGTTCTTTTTAATTCTGGGGAAACCAAGACCATGAAATGCTAAATCCCTTTTTTCTAATAAATATCCAGTCTTTGTTGCTGATCTTGAAAACAGCTTTTATAGATTCATTTAAAAAATCCCACATGTACTGACATAATTTGTGACATCTGGGGGGTAAGGGTTGTATTTACATCTTACTTTTGAATTGAAATTGTTTATTGTTCTTATCATGGGCAGTTCGCTGGCTGTGTAAGATCTTATGTTCTAATGATGCCACTGATGGGATCTGCAAAGAGGACACACACACAATAACAGGGCATTCTACATAACCATACTATCACTTTACAGTTAATGTATCAGGCGCAATATTACCCCAGGCTATACGACTATCGTCACGGTAGGGGTAACCGGCCTTCATAATAAAGATGAAGCCCTGCTGGCTGCCTCTAAAACCGTGTGTAATGTCTAGGTAAGCCCAGTGGGCTAGTAAATTGTTTTTATCTATATTCACTGTAAAACATGTCCCCTTAGCTGTCCACTGTGAGCTGATAAGCTGGGAATGTCCTGTGTGTTTTAGAACTCCTTGTGGGGAAATAGTTGATGGACCAGGACTTTTGCAACAGGAGTTTAAGGGTGTATGTTTGGGAAAAAATGGGTTAAAATGGGTTTAAAGTGTTGCTGACCGGTTCTACCGGTAGTGCTATAATTGTACCCGCGAATCTTGCATGTTTTGCTGGTACGCGTCTATGGATAAAGACGGTGTGTTTTATTAATTAAATAACCCTTTGCAACATCATTGCCATTGCCCTGCCAGCAAGTTCTACAACCCCATTTTAAAACACTGCAGGAGCCTGTTTTAAATCCCAGTTGTAGAATCCATGTTTTTAAGCCCAAGTTTTAGAAATATATTTTCTTGTAAAAAGTTATGTGCAATTCATCTCTATGAGGGCAGTCCTGGTAATTTGATTAGCCAGGATGTCTGCTTAGAGATGTTGGATCAAAGGGAAAGATGAGCGTATCGAGGTGTCGGGCCATTTGGTTGAGCGGGGAAGGGCGGAGAAAGAGGTCCAGAAACAAGGCTCCCCACGGGGAGACTCTTTGTTCTCTGAGATATTGTGGAGCCTACCCAGCGGGAGGTATGGGGCTGGCAAGGGGAAAGCCATTGCTTGTAGGCATGGTTCCCATTGGCCATTTCACATTTCCTGCTCACCAGCTACCTGAGCCCCTCGGTACGCCCCCTCCTCTGGTGAGTGCAACCAGTCCAGCCCCCCGTCTGTGAGTGGTGGTTGCACTACGATTCGTGCGCTGGTTGGTCGGCAGTCCCTGTTCCATATTAGACATTAGACATAGGACACCGTGGTCTATGTAAGGGGACTGCCCGATCAGAGAACTCTCTCTCTCTGTCTCTCAGACTTACAGACAATCTTGGGACTTGGTACAGTGAAGCGCTGGTGGGCTTTTCAAAGGTGCTTTACTTGCAATAGCAAAGCACTAGGCATTGAGGTGCCGGAGAAGCCTAACCTAGCTCAGGACAAGTTCTGAGGAATGATGTTACTTGCTCCAAGCTTAGTCCAGTGATGCGACTGGCGGGTGCTCGGCGAGAGGTGCAGGAGCAGCCTGGCCAAGTGGAGGATAAGCGCTGGGTGCAAGTTCTCGCGTCTAAGTTCTCAGTCAAAATTCTGAGAATTGGATGGAGCTGAGACCAGAGGGGTGAACGCGGTGGCTCTCCGGAAAAGAGTACAGTGTGTACCTGGACATGGAACGGACAGGGTAAGCCTTCCTGAAGCAGGCGCCAGGTACCTAGTTGAGGCTAGTGTCTTCCCCCAGACCCTCCTGTTGATATGTATTCCCTTGTATCTGTGCATTGTTGTATGTCTGCGGGCTTGCCCGAATAAAGCCCATTTTATTTAACAATGTTGTCCTGCCTAGTGAATTGATCCCGGAAGGTAAAAGGTGTTAAAAGTACTGGTCCCCTAGGACAACTATGAAATACATTTCTTTTTTTAATAATTGAATTATTATGATGACAAAATAACACAACACAATACCAAACAAGTAGCAAGAAATGAATAAAACAGAATGATTTAAGTTAAACTAAAAGTTATACAGTACAGAGGGCTAAAAGAATATATCAGATACTGTACGCTGAAATACAAGTTTCACAGTTATTATTTTGAGAAAAATAGTTAAAACAAGAATACCAAGTTAAATTAAAAAAATGATTGCATTAATATTTAGTTGCATTTTTTCTAATTGATGCTTATTTTGTTTTTATGAATGTCATTGTGTGGAGTTATATAGATATCTCATAAAAAGTGGTGCAAAAAAATGAGCAAATTGCTCCATAACATGGAGCAAACATGAAGCATCTGCATCAATTTGCAAGCGACGACATATGCCTAAATCTTGCTAATGTTGCTTCTTACATTTAGCTCAGATCTCATGGGAGCAAAGGCCATTAGCACCTAAACCTGGCACATTTATTTGGTGCAAAGAGAGGAAAACAGCACCAGTAATAAGCGCAACTATTGATATATCTCATTATAATATTGCTCTGACTCTCTCCTCCCCTAACTCCTGGGCCACTAATTGAACAAGCTGTGCTGAAGTAGGGATATCCTGAAAACCTGGCCTGTTTGCGGCCCTCGAGGACTGGAGTTGTGCAGGCCTGAACTAGAGCCTTTAAAAACCTCTAACTTACAAGCCTGCCGAGGATCAACAGAGCCCACGTGGCTTCACTGTTTAATCAGATAAGCAATTTTAGACACTCCCAATGAGTGCAATCACCATTGTTTTTTTATTATACTTATTGATTTATATTCTTAAAGTTTGGCTATATTTTCATGCTGCTGTTCTCCTGTGCGCTTCTATCACACTATATATAGGCATTCATTTGAGGAGACTCTGGGGTTTCCTCCTACAAGAAGCAGACAGCAGACAGCCGGCGTTACTATACGCATTCATTTCATATGCACTATGTGTTTTTGTCTTCTCTTTTGATATATTCCTGGATGTGAGTGCGCTCCTGATCCCCTAACTCGATAGCAGGCGTTACTATACTCATTCATTTGGACTGAACTCTATTTTAATACTTGTTTATTTTAACTCATTCTGTGTTTATAATCACTGGAGTGCACTATATATATTTGCATGTGTTATTTATATTAATTCATTATTCATATAGTTGTGTTATTGTACTGTATTATATTAAATACATAGAAATTAATAGTTATGCTCTTCATAAAAGCATGAAAGCTCCCCAGCATCTGCTTACAGTACCTGAGCTTTCCTGGCTATAAATCCAGCTGTTCAGTTTTTGACTTCCTAAGTGGTGACCGGCTATTATTACAAGTAGATTGCAAAACTACGTATAGCATATTGTGAAGAGTTTATATTACTCAAAGCAGCAAAACATGTGACATATTTTTGATTTTTTTTTTTAAATAAATCCATTCTGTAGTATTATATAATACTTATATCAAAGTTTTTTATTTTTTATTTAACGCTTAAAGCCATTTTAATTAGTTTTTAAACTATCCTTGAATTCTATAGCCGGTTTTAACCCACCTCCCCAGAAGAGCAAGATCTTTGCAACACTTGCCTGATTGTGATAATTTGTTGCCAATGTTCCCAGCAGATTTAGACGCAAACTGATAATAGATAATGTTACCTTAGTAATATAAGGATACATTGTAGCTGCACTGACTGAAGCAGCCATTATGTTAGGCGCACAATCAGTATTTTGACAGATTTATAACAGGAGCACCAAACGATTGCCAGCTTAGTTAAGAACACATTGTCACAAGCTTTACATATAAAAATAAAAACAAGACAAAAGGGGGAGTGTAGTATTGCTACTTTAACTACCATGATGTGTGGCATGCAGCCTTGTCATACATAGAGATGGGCGCACCTGTCTGAATCCAATTTGCGATTCTGTCATTACTACTAAAATGGAACTCCTACTCCTCCCAGATATGTGGCTCACAGGAGTCAGATTTATGTGGAAAATGCCCCCATCCCTAGTCATAAATACACAATGTAAAGCCAATGACGTCTATGTATCAAGGCAATTTTTCCCTGCTTTTCCCTGCCCTGTCAAAATGTAGGTCAAGCTGAAAAGTTTGTCAAGTTTGAAGTAACAGTCTGCGCTAATTCCTAGGGGAGTTTTTTGCATTACTTTTAAAATGGGCCTCCGCGTTCAGGAGGTGTGTGTTTAAAATATAAGGTGCCCGGGATATTAAAATGTTCTCCCTGAAGCGTTGTGCAGTCCAACACCAGTCTTGATTTGTAACACTAAAAAAAAAAAGAAAAGCTTAGGAGACAAGAAACTAATATTATATATAGGCGAGATTTGAGCAGGGAGAGGCGTCTCTCTCTCTCTGCAGCAGATAGAACTCGCCAGGTGAGCCCTTGTCAGAGGGGCAATCATCTCATCGCCGGCTTTATATCGATAGATAGATAGATAGATAGATAGATAGATAGATAGATAGATAGATAGATAGATAGATAGATAGATAGAGCACAGCTGGCACTCCATGCAAAAGAGTCAAATCGTGAGGTGCATGTTCCCTAAGAATTGTATATGCAACAGATTGCCTTCCAAGCAGGGAAAGCAACGAAACAGCACATGTGAAATCAGCACAACATGAAGGCACATGTGTAAACCAATGTTTCGGTCCACTAAGGGCTTTCTTCGGGGAGGTGCCTGTTGTTTGAATACAATCTTTTTGCTACATACTATTGCCCTGAGGAAGGTCCCTCTACGAGGACCGAAATGTTGGCGGTCCTGTGTTCACAATACACATTTTTTTGGACAACTATTGCGGTGTGCTGTCTTCTGTCATCAGGATTTACCTGGTTACTATATGTTTATACTTTCACTACGGGACAAGCATCTGCCTTCTGACTAACGTGAGTGCAAATCTCCATACCAATGACTATATATATCTATATATATATATATATATAACAAGAATAAAGACAGCGCCCTTCACACACTACACCCAAATTGCTGCAGCCCTGATCAAATGTGTCAAGATGTTGCATCCAGCACAGATGCCTATTAAAAGTATAACATGCCAATATGCTTGTGGTATGAAACAAATATAATTACAATTATAGTAAAATATAGGTATAGCCTAAAAAATAAAAATAAAAAATGTGCATAAAAATAAAAATAAAAAATAGAAAAAATGAAAAATTAGGATAATCACACTGTTGTGATATATGGATAAAAATAGGTAAAAATGTTACTTAAACTATATAACTGATGTTGTAAGTACCATGAAAAATATTAAAAATAAGCCATAAATTAGGAAAAAACTAAAAATAAAAATAATGATACTTAAGTCCATATGAGTCCATGATAATGACAATAATAAAGTCCAGGCTGCTTCTTCTTGGGCTCACCAACCTCCCAACATACCTATTAGAAAAAAAGAAGAGAAAAAGCGCCCGATCCTTGTATAAAATCAGATAAACAATTTTTAATAAATCATGGACAGACAAATGCACACTCACACTTTGTCAATAAAGATAAGGCATGTTATGGGACCAGCCCATGCACCAGATTGAAGACTCCACGGTAACCTCCGCAAGATAGCATCCGAAATGGCTCCAAGTACACGTTTGTTGTTGCCGCAATAACCGGAATGGGTAATCTTCCTTTAGAATGAAGCTTTTCAGTACCGTGCGGCCGCCATTACTCTCACATGAATCAGGGACCAGGAAGATCTTCACTGACGTCCTCACACTGGCGTCTGGACTGCTCGACCACCGTAGTTTCAATGCCACGTGCTGTCTCTGTCATCAGGATTTACCTGGTTACTATATGTTTATACTTTCACTACGGGACAAGCATCTGCCTTCTGACTAACGTGAGTGCAAATCTCCATACCAATGACTATATATATCTATATCTATAATATATATATATATTTAAATAAATTCTCTTCTCTAATCTTGATCCAATCAGGCAATTAAACTTCCAATAACAAAACAACATCTAAAATGCTATCAATATACCGTATTACAAAAACATTTACATAAACAACAAAACAGGTAGCGCTAACCGCAATGTGTGTGGTGTAGTAACTATTACCTTATATATTAATTAAAACTATACATAAGGGGCTGCCTAGGACACAAAGCCTGACCCCCTGGTCAGGAAAACAGTATGGACAGGGAATAGTTCCGTGGGCGCCTATAAAATTTTACCACTATAAAGGATATACGAAAACCAAGCCTGTTGGTTGTGAAGATTGTTTTCAAGCCCACCGTGAGGATCAACAAAGAGAAAGCACAACACATAGCGTAATACTGTTGAAACATTAAACAAACAACATATAAGACAACATATAACAGCTGAATACTGAAATGGTATTTTTAGGACAATAAAATCATTTAATAACAATTAATATTTAATATAATGCACAATTTGCATGGACATATAGATTTAAGCAATTAAAAATCTGAATAGGTGGTTCAACTGCTCCGTAGCACCAATGTTGATGATAGCAATGCCTACTCACCAGATGGAATAGGTTTGCAGGCAGTGGATATTTTAGAGAGTATCCCCTCTCATCTGTGTGCTGCTCTCTGCTTAGCTGGCGTCTCTGTCGGCTCGTGGGTGCAGCTCATCAGCAGGGACTCCTGCAGCTCCAGGAAGCACGTCTGAGCAGATGGAACTCAGCTGCAGCTGATTCAGCACGATGTCAGCCACGGACCACCGTGAGCTCGTCTATCTGCTGCTCACTGCTAGCTGGCGTCTCTATCCGCTCGTGGACGCAACTTGTCAGCAGGTACTCCTGCAGGGCGCCAAGCAGGGCGCTTGAATAATGGGAAACCGCAACAGCTGGTTCAACTCGTCGGCGGCTATAAGAGATGGTTAGCTGGCAGCTCACGTTGATTCACCGATGTACGGGGGGTACTACACCAATGTGTGCGGGGCTTGAACCTCCACCCTACGCGTTTCAAGAGCGATCTGCTCTCTTCCTCAGGGGTATATGAATAAAAAAGTCCAAAATGTCCTTTAAATACTGACTTCACCATTTGGGTAAATAGTTCCAACTGTAGCTAATTGCACATGTGCTGTGCTTGTGATAAAGTTGCTCTTAGTGTGTTTGCAATCAGACACTGCACAGTGAGAATGTCTTTGAACAAAAAAGCTACTTACTATTTTGTACAGCTGTTATACATAATGACAACATTAAACATAACACAATATACAATGAACATATACTACTAACAACATATATATTTAAACATGACACAATAAACAATGAACATATACTACTAACAACATATATATTTATGTATATAAACAAAAAATAAATGAATAAAAATAAATTAAAAAAAAAAATGCATAATTTTAAGGTAGGACATAAAAATTTTTTTTTTTTTTTATTTAATATAATTTTGCGAATTATGATTAGATAAAATGTATTAAACCAGTGATAGTGTGCTTATTTATGTAGGAGGAACCTACTGCTATAAGCTAATTTAAACACTAATGTATATGACATGTCACCTTATGTGGATGTATTTGGTACTAACCCACCAAAAAGGATTTCAAATCAAATTCTACATTTAAGCCCATTGGGGACAGAGTACATAACTCATAAATCCAATAGGACTCTCTTCTCCCCAATAGGCTCAATGTGTTACCTCCTCTCCAGTGTGGTACAATGTGCTCTATTCCTACGCACCTCAAACCTTTTGGGTCTTTATTGTGCACCTGAAGAAAATGATTAGACACATTGTGTGTGACTAAACCAGTTTTAAGATTGTATATATGTTCATACAAACGTCTTTTTATAGCTCGCGTTGTCATACCCACATACTGCAGACCACACGGACATTCAAGTAAATATATAACAAAGGAACTACTACATGTTATATGTTGTTTAATTGTATACTGTTTATGTGTTTTATTTGATATAAAATTTATTTTTTTGGTACTGTATTTGCATGCCGTGCATTTGTTACAGAGGAAGTATCCCCCACAGAGTGTTGTGTCTCTTTGAACTGGCTGCAGCGATGGACAGCTGGGTGCCAGTCTCTGTCCTATATTAGGAGCTTTTGTGAATATAATATGTGGATATTCGGGTAGAATTCCCTCTAGTTCTTTATCCTTTTTCAATATTGGCCAGTATTTTCTTAAAGTTTTGCGTATATTGGGTGCCATTTGGTTATATTGAGTGACAAATGACAAATTGCCTGATGAGTTAATATTTTTATTTTTATTTTTATATTGTAAGAGACTGGTTCTGTCCATCGCTGCAACTTCAGAGATAGTTCTATCCAACTCTAGTGGGGAGTACTTCCTCTCCACAAATTTTTGTTTTAAATCCTCGGCTTGAATTTTAAATGTATCTGGATGTGAGCTGTTTCTTTTCAGTCTAATGAACTGTCCCTTAGGGATGTTTTTGACCCATGTGGGGTTGTGGTGACTCTGTGCATGTAAATAATTATTTGATTGAACCGGTTTAAAATATGTGCTGGTGTGTATGTGATTATTAACTATAGTGATTTCTAAATCTAAAAATTCTATTTTATTAGTATTAGTGACAAACGTGAATTTTAAATTATTAGTGTTGTTATTCATATATAACTGAAACTGTGTTAACTGTGCTAAAGTGCCTGACCAGATAAAAATAATATCATCTATGTAGCACCGCCACAGCACCAAGCTTGCACCATAGGGACAATTGGACCATATATGTTGTTTCTCCCAATATCCCATAAATATATTAGCATAACTAGGAGCAAACTTGGTGCCCATGGCTGTGCCACATACCTGCAAATAATAAGCTTTATTAAAGTGAAAAAAATTGTGACAAAGGATGAATTTAATTCCTAAAATCAAAAAATCTCTAAATTCTTTTGAAACAGATGGGTCATTTTTTAGGGTGTTTAAGACTGATTCACATCCTTGATCATGGTTGATTATGGTGTATAATGAATTGACGTCTGCGGTAACAAAAATATAATGGGGTTGCCACTAAATGTCCTGGAGTGTCTGCAGTATGTGGGTAGTATCCCGGAGGTAAGAAGGTAATTGTATGACATATTTCTGGAGTTGTCTATCTATATATTGAGATAAGTGTGATGTTAATGATTGAATGCCCGAAATGATGGGGCGGCCGGGGGGAAAATTTATATTTTTATGTATTTTAGGGATTATATAAAACAAGGGTAGTCTGGGGTGTTTATTGTAAAGAAAGTCAAATTCTTTTGGAGTAATTAAATTTTGATCTAAACCAAATGTTAAATAATTAAATAATTTTTGCTGGTAATGTGTAGTAGGATTCGTTGGGAGGAGTTGGTAAGTGGATATGTCACTTAGAATTCTCAGTGACTCTTGGATGTAATATGATTTATCCATGATTACCAACCCCTCCCCCCTTATCCGCTGGTTTTATGATTATGTCTTCATTTTCTTCAAGTGCATGTAAAGTTATTTTTTCATCTTTACTAAGATTATCAGTCCTAACTTTGTGGTTTCTACTTAGGGTCTCTAGGTCATCTGTGACCATTTTAGCGAATGTGTCCACAAAGGGACCACTCACAAACCTAGGAAAGAATGTTGAGGGATTAGGGGGGATAAGGGGGGGGGGTTGGTAATCATGGATAAATCATATTACATCCAAGAGTCACTGAGAATTCTAAGTGACATATCCACTTACCAACTCCTCCCAACGAATCCTACTACACATTACCAGCAAAAATTATTTCATTATTTAACATTTGGTTTAGATCAAAATTTAATTACTCCAAAAGAATTTGACTTTCTTTACAATAAACACCCCAGACTACCCTTGTTTTATATAATCCCTAAAATACATAAAAATATAAATTTTCCCCCCGGCCGCCCCATCATTTCGGGCATTCAATCATTAACATCACACTTATCTCAATATATAGATAGACAACTCCAGAAATATGTCATACAATTACCTTCTTACCTCCGGGATACTACCCACATACTGCAGACACTCCAGGACATTCAGTGGCAACCCCATTATATTTTTGTTACCGCAGACGTCAATTCATTATACACCATAATCAACCATGATCAAGGATGTGAATCAGTCTTAAACACCCTAAAAAATGACCCATCTGTTTCAAAAGAATTTAGAGATTTTTTGATTTTAGGAATTAAATTCATCCTTTGTCACAATTTTTTTCACTTTAATAAAGCTTATTATTTGCAGGTATGTGGCACAGCCATGGGCACCAAGTTTGCTCCTAGTTATGCTAATATATTTATGGGATATTGGGAGAAACAACATATATGGTCCAATTGTCCCTATGGTGCAAGCTTGGTGCTGTGGCGGCGCTACATAGATGATATTATTTTTATCTGGTCAGGCACTTTAGCACAGTTAACACAGTTTCAGTTATATATGAATAACAACACTAATAATTTAAAATTCACGTTTGTCACTAATACTAATAAAATAGAATTTTTAGATTTAGAAATCACTATAGTTAATAATCACATACACACCAGCACATATTTTAAACCGGTTCAATCAAATAATTATTTACATGCACAGAGTCACCACAACCCCACATGGGTCAAAAACATCCCTAAGGGACAGTTCATTAGACTGAAAAGAAACAGCTCACATCCAGATACATTTAAAATTCAAGCCGAGGATTTAAAACAAAAATTTGTGGAGAGGAAGTACTCCCCACTAGAGTTGGATAGAACTATCTCTGAAGTTGCAGCGATGGACAGAACCAGTCTCTTACAATATAAAAATAAAAATAAAAATATTAACTCATCAGGCAATTTGTCATTTGTCACTCAATATAACCAAATGGCACCCAACATACGCAAAACTTTAAGAAAATACTGGCCAATATTGAAAAAGGATAAAGAACTAGAGGGAATTCTACCCGAATATCCACATATTATATTCACAAAAGCTCCTAATATAGGACAGAGACTGGCACCCAGCTGTCCATCGCTGCAGCCAGTTCAAAGAGACACAACACTCTGTGGGGGATACTTCCTCTGTAACAAATGCACGGCATGCAAATACAGTACCAAAAAAATAAATTTTATATCAAATAAAACACATAAACAGTATAAAATTAAACAACATATAACATGTAGTAGTTCCTTTGTTATATATTTACTTGAATGTCCGTGTGGTCTGCAGTATGTGGGTATGACAACGCGAGCTATAAAAAGACGTTTGTATGAACATATATACAATATTAAAACTGGTTTAGTCACACACAATGTGTCTAATCATTTTCTTCAGGTGCACAATAAAGACCCAAAAGGTTTGAGGTGCGTAGGAATAGAGCGCATTGTACCACACTGGAGAGGAGGTAACACATTGAGCCTATTGGGGAGAAGAGAGTCCTATTGGATTTATGAGTTATGTACTCTGTCCCCAATGGGCTTAAATGTAGAATTTGATTTGAAATCCTTTTTGGTGGGTTAGTACCAAATACATCCACATAAGGTGACATGTCATATACATTAGTGTTTAAATTAGCTTATAGCAGTAGGTTCCTCCTACATAAATAAGCACACTATCACTGGTTTAATACATTTTATCTAATCATAATTCGCAAAATTATATTAAATAAAAAAAAAAAAAAAATTTTATGTCCTACCTTAAAATTATGCATTTTTTTTTTTTAATTTATTTTTATTCATTTATTTTTTGTTTATATACATAAATATATATGTTGTTAGTAGTATATGTTCATTGTTTATTGTGTCATGTTTAAATATATATGTTGTTAGTAGTATATGTTCATTGTATATTGTGTTATGTTTAATGTTGTCATTATGTATAACAGCTGTACAAAATAGTAAGTAGCTTTTTTGTTCAAAGACATTCTCACTGTGCAGTGTCTGATTGCAAACACACTAAGAGCAACTTTATCACAAGCACAGCACATGTGCAATTAGCTACAGTTGGAACTATTTACCCAAATGGTGAAGTCAGTATTTAAAGGACATTTTGGACTTTTTTATTCATATACCCCTGAGGAAGAGAGCAGATCGCTCTTGAAACGCGTAGGGTGGAGGTTCAAGCCCCGCACACATTGGTGTAGTACCCCCCGTACATCGGTGAATCAACGTGAGCTGCCAGCTAACCATCTCTTATAGCCGCCGACGAGTTGAACCAGCTGTTGCGGTTTCCCATTATTCAAGCGCCCTGCTTGGCGCCCTGCAGGAGTACCTGCTGACAAGTTGCGTCCACGAGCGGATAGAGACGCCAGCTAGCAGTGAGCAGCAGATAGACGAGCTCACGGTGGTCCGTGGCTGACATCGTGCTGAATCAGCTGCAGCTGAGTTCCATCTGCTCAGACGTGCTTCCTGGAGCTGCAGGAGTCCCTGCTGATGAGCTGCACCCACGAGCCGACAGAGACGCCAGCTAAGCAGAGAGCAGCACACAGATGAGAGGGGATACTCTCTAAAATATCCACTGCCTGCAAACCTATTCCATCTGGTGAGTAGGCATTGCTATCATCAACAGTGGTGCTACGGAGCAGTTGAACCACCTATTCAGATTTTTAATTGCTTAAATCTATATGTCCATGCAAATTGTGCATTATATTAAATACTAATTGTTATTAAATGATTTTATTGTCCTAAAAATACCATTTCAGTATTCAGCTGTTATATGTTGTCTTATATGTTGTTTGTTTAATGTTTCAACAGTATTACGCTATGTGTTGTGCTTTCTCTTTGTTTTCAAGCCCACCGTGAGGATCAACAATCTTCACAACCAACAGGCTTGGTTTTCGTATATCCTTTATAGTGGTAAAATTTTATAGGCGCCCACGGAACTATTCCCTGTCCATACAAAAACATTTACAAAACAAAAAAAACATTATTACCTCAATACAAGTGTGTTATAGTGTTAATAAATACAATCTAAATCATATTTCTACTTATTAATTGCAAAATTGAAAGCTTAAAACGTTGTAATCCTATCTACTACCCAATTAGGTGTCTAACAAATAATGTTATGTTAATATAGTGGATTTATACTTTGTCAATAGTTAATATTGAATGTAAAATAAAATACAGATCTAGCCTGGTTTTCCCCTGGTTCCCCAATTGTCCACTACCTTCTGCTGCAGCTGCGACTGACAGCGGAGGCTGGGGGAGCATGGGGAAAGGTGCAGGAGCCTGCAGGCAGTTAGGTAGGACAACCGGATTGCCAGAGGTCGCTGCGCCCCGACCACATAGGGCGCCGCCATCTTGAAGTGCGCAATGGCCCAATAGTTGCGATGGCCATCTTGGTCCACCCCCATGCATGCGCAGTGTCTCCCCATAGTCCGGCGGCCATTACGGAGCTCGCGCATGTGCAGAAGCACAGAGAATGATGGCCATTACAGATACAGGGCTCCGCATGGACTACATGCCCCACAATGCACAGGTGCAGTCAATCACATATCGCGCAACAGCCAATAAGGTGCCTGAATCCCCTGCGAGCTAAAGGATACATTTGGTGCACTGAGGAGATCACACCAGTCAGAGCTGGGACATCAGAAGTGTAGGGTGTGTGTGTTCAGGGTGCCAGTGGCCCCTGCACTAGGCCAGAGACCCGCTTAGGCCCCAGCTAGGCCCCGACTCACCTCAGCTTGTGGTTGCTGCAGGGACAGGCCCATCAGACAGGGACACTGCCCCTGTTGTACCAGTGTGAGGGACACAGCCAGGACGCGGCTGCATCCTGGCTTCCAGTGGTCTGGGACTAGGCCATCAGCTACATATGGAGACTCTCTTCAGTGTGGGACACTCCAGCTGGATACCACCCAACTCAGAGGCAGACTCGTCGCTGACCACAACCGTCGCAGGATCAATGGATCCAATCCTTACGTTCTGGCGTAACTGGGTGTTGGAGCACCCGGCAGGTACCTCACCTCCACAAGTGCACTAACTGTATGCACGCTAGTGGGGCAGCGCTGTCTCGCCCAGTTGGGTGGGGGGCTACTTGTGGACACCAGGGTGGTTGGGTGCCCAGGGCCACCTCAGTACTTTGGGGTAAACCCCACCGGGGTGTGGACATGGTGTTGGGGCACGGTGTGGGGTTATGGTCCTGCAAGGCCTGAGTGGCTCTGTTATTATCGTTATTATTCTTTTCATGTATGCAGTAAACTGTTATTATTACTCAGTGTGTGTATTACTGTATTGGGTCCTGTCACGGGGTTATTCCACATAGTAGGATCCCGTGCAGGTGGAGGCGCTGTCACCAGATGGATCATACACATCCCAGGCTCCCAGCAGCGGAGGCTCGGCCCTCCTGTGAGCCACAGGTAACGCCACAGGTAACGCACCACATACCCGATAGCCGCCATATCTCCCAAGCCGTGGGAACGTGCGCTATACATATATTCATATATTAGTGTATCTAATCTATTCATTGGCACCAGTGGATGCAAAAAATATCTGGGATGATATTTATATCATTTCACATTATCTATTAGAATTCTTTATATTTTCAGCAATTCAACATCCATTGGTCTCAAATATAATTCATAAATCATTTTAAATAAAATGTTGCTAGATCAGATTACATAATGGCTGAAATCTAACAGTTATTTCTACAAAATAGTAGTAATGGTACTTCATGACTGATTCCCAAATTGTTGGTTAAAGGTTCATATTGTGAAAATACCCATTGAATTATATTTTGGACTCGTCCCACAATCCCGACACAATCCCAAACTAAAAAATTGTAAAAGTATATTATGATGAATTTCTGAACCATAATTTCATACATTAAGATTCCCTATCCATCATGAACTGGAGTATCTGATCCATTAAATTGGGTAATATATTGGATTGGATATATGCAATCTTAAATTCAATAGCCACATACAGTATATGCATATGCGAACAGATTATCGAAACAACCAAGTATTCATATAAGATTCAAGTTAGGGTGCTGGAGAAATGAAGGCCTAAGGCTGTCCATAATAAATATGGACAAGAAACAAAAAAAAAAAAGAAAGATGCTGAACACAACCTGCCTCATAAATTGCATGTAGCTGTGTTGGAAAACAGTGAAGCTGATTAGAGGGTCTGGGTGGTACCAATGTCACTGCGTCAAACACTCCTTCCTTTGAAACTGGACACGAGCTCAGGTAACATTATACCTGAAAAAGAACATAAGAGATTGAAAACAGCAAAAACTGAGACCAATAAAAAATAAAAGTAACAGGTTATTCTGGAACAGATATACCAGTGAAGGGAAGATGTATTGTGAGTATTAATCATACAGTACAAGATTTTATTTCTTATGGTACACCAGTTTTGAAGGCCTACACTGGCGACACACTTTATTCGAGCTCGGCTAGTCCCACGAATTCGGGTATACCCGGGTGTATTGAGGTTTGTGACTGTTTTCTGCCCGAGTGCATTGAGTTATTTTCCGGCAGGGATTGAAGCATTTTATTCCCGTTGGCTGCAATACTGCACAGTACATATATATATACTGCATTACAATTCATGAATTTATGCCATCTGGTAGACACGCAAAGCATTGCAGCCTATTAAATCCTAATCATTATCATTTAACAGATCAGCCGCCCATCAGCCAGGCATGAACCCAGGCTGGGAAGGCAAATGCAACGGGGCTTGTCAGAGGTGAGGAGCGGCGCATTCCAGGTATCTGCCAGGTACATACCGGGTATTTGCTCGAATAAAGTGTGTCGATGCAGTAGCTGCCCGTGAGAAACTCAGTTTGGTAAGATGAGTACTCTCAAAAAAAATAATAATAAATATATCTATCTATCTATCTATATATATATATATATATATATATATATATATATATATATATATATATATATATATATATATAATATACACAAAAGAGTGAATACCGCATCACTTCCAAAAAATTACTGCAATGTCAAATAAACCTACCTAAATCAGGAAAATATAACTGATATAGTTGTAACAGAAGTAAAGTATAAGCTGTAGGTGGTGCTAGAGGAAAAATATAGATATATAGACACAGAAGAAAAAGAAACCTCTAAAGTAGCACTCAGACAAAAATTTGCAAAAATAAGAAGGGTACTTTAATTAAATCCAAAAGATAACAGAAATACAAACAACTGACTGATGAGCCTGCCTGTCTAAAAATAAATTGGTGGACACAAGAAAAAAAAAAAAAAAAAATCAAAAACACAGTATAATAAACCCAGAAAAAATAAAACTAAAAAATTGATGCCCTAAGAAAAACCTTGCTCACTGAGGGAAAAGATTATCTCCCGCAGTGAAGCAGTACAGACCGGCCGGTCACCAGAGATGTTAATGGCTAGTAGACATCATACTGTAAATCAAAAAAATTCTAAACTGAGAGAATATACACAGAGATAAACATATGTGCTGTACTGATAGCAGTGAGAATGTCAAATACACAGGAATAAGCCTAATACAATTGTATAATGTTATAACAAGGAATATGTGTAGAGTAGTTCATTTAGTGACCCAAATGCACAAATATAAACAGATGGGAAAAACAAAGGGAGAGATGGGTGAACAGAGATACTCAGCTCCTTGAGAATGAAACACTGCAGACATCAGTCAGCACAGCACAGTCCACAAATAAAGTCCAGGATGTTGGACAATGTTGATGGTCCCAAATAAGACTGGAGGCAGGCAGGGTCAGCAACAGCAAAAATTAAAATTAGCCCACTAACGCGTTTCGCCCACAAAAGGCTTCCTCACGAGTGGTGCTAAGGCTATGTGACAGGAGCATTTAAATAGGTAGCAGATAATCAAGAGATTCGCGCCAAAAAAACATATTTAACAGGTGTTTTTAATTCCCTCTGTGATTGGTGCTGAACATGGAAAGAGCCGTATGTATGCTTGTTGAGCCAATGTGGTCCATTATGGGCTGGAGATTAAGCCATTCAGGATGTGTTATAGCATTGACTGTATATTCCTAAACACACAATGCAATCAACATGTAGATATGGTATTGTAGTTCCTCACATCCTCTTACCATTGATTTACTACCTTATCCAACAACATCTGTATAGTCTGATCTTTTAATGTAGCGGGTCAGGGTAGATATGATCATTGGGAAATGAGCATTATTAGTTGTAGGCTTTGCAAAAGGATGTCCTCTAAAAAATGTAAAAATAAACTGTACATCATATGTATAATGTGGCATCCAAAATATTTGCACTTGAAAAAATAGACAAAAGAGGGTGAGGAAAAGAAAAGTAGCCTTGCCCCCTTGCCCTGGTGAAAGTCAGACATCAACTTTTTATTATGATGATTTCTATTAAGTGTAAACATTAATATGTTGTTGAAGTACCCAAACTCTATCTTCTGTATTTTGGATCCTTCAATGTTCTGTCACTTATGGCATTTATCTTGCTTCTGATGCACAGAGTCTTTATCTCTGTTTCCAAAACATTGCGCCACCCTCCCTCTCAGACACAAGGATTGTCAAGAGGGCGACGTTTTAGTCACTGTATCTTTGTTTATTGGAACATAAGATTGTTTCCTCACGCAATTTTATAAACTGGTTTACGCAATCTTTTAAAGGGGTTTAAACTTACTGTATGATTGTGCTCTAGACTAGAGACCACGTGTGTATATTCATTTATATTTCAATCAAAATGCCCCACTGTAATACATTTTCTTCCCCATCCATGTACTGTTTGCTTTATACAGTCATTCTGTCAAGTAATTGGGTAGGAAACCAGTGTGCTCAGTGGCCTGTCAAAAATAGCTAAATTAATTAGATGCTTCCTCAATAGGTTGACTCATTTAAAAGTGGATCCACAAGCTGTAGAACATGTTAGCATCTGCTGTACATTGTTATTTCATATGGCTCGCTCATCACAACTGCATAATATTTTACTAATTGTCTAGAGATGTAATTTAGATGATGGGATAATACACCTAAAATATGTAAATTCAGTCTGTTAACTCTGAGTGCAATGTACAAGGTGCTGACTACTTCATGACAAGAATATGAACTGGAATATTCACCTGCAGTACTTCAAAAAGGTAAGATAATTTTGACACTAGAGATGATAATGAACAAGTTAAATTGAATGTTTATTGTATGAAATTTAATTATCTTAAAGAAAGACTTCCTCATATACAGTACTTTGTTAAGGGTATGGTCAAAACTATCTGGTGATTTACAGGAGAAGACACAATTTATTCACTTATTACTGTATATACATTTTCTAATTGTATATAGTAGTAAAGGTTATATTTTATATACGTTAAAGTAAAATACAAAGGCTATGAATTCTTCCCCTTTATGAGTTTAATATGGACATTTGGTATGTACAGTACACACAACAATAAAGTGGCACATGTAAGACATACCTGTTTTCATTGTATTTTACAATATTCTTGTCTTCACCAGTTTTTATATACATATTTGATATCAGTACATCTTTCTTTGAATGAGACATCCATGATATGCTAAACTTTATGTACATAAATGTAAACATTGAGCTATTTAGGGCACATTTGTTCTCTTAAATTAAACAAACAGCCGAACATTATTTTGTTACAAAGATATGTGAGCCCCTCATCTTTCAACCTGGTTTGCAAGTAACTGTATGGAAAATGTTCAACCTCTTAAAATGTCTGCATGGATCATTTGTATCTTACTTTAACTCTCTCCAAAAATGCCACATTATTCCATAATTGTACCTCTTGCTTAAAATGATGTCTCAAAACTGGAATACTAGCAGATGCGTGTCAGTTATATAATTAGCAATTTTTCTAATGTCAATAAATTAGGACATGGTAGCATCATGCACATTAGAAATTGTCCTTGAAAAGTCAGAAATAGATTCAATGGTATTGCATTTGCATGTAGAGATCTAATCAATTTTATAACAGGAGAGACATCAGAAAGAAAACTAGAATAGATTACAATGTATTCATTTAACAATTCAACGTTGCCATTACTGATGCAGTAATAGTAAACAAGACATAATTTCTTTATACTAGTTCACATCTGTAGCTCTTCTTGATCTCATGCAAGCACTGAAATACTGTGTTATTAAACACATTTAATAATGAATTGTGTACTGAATTGTATTAGTTTGTACTACAGAAGAATTTAAATTTAACTATAAAATAATGAATTGCTTACCCCAGATACATACAAATGTTGTCCATTAAATTGAAATTTTAGCTTCATCTGGTTTCTAATAAAAACAGATGTTAATAAATGAGTATATGCCAAATAATATTCTGTATTTGTCCCACAAAAAAAACATTACATTAACAATGACTGACGGCCTCACCTGTATCACCTTACAAAAATGTAAAGAGGGAAATTCAAACCTATGAAAATCATTTTTATGTTGGTGACAAAAATAAAATATTGCAAATCTAATAATACATTAAATGAGTAAAGTGCAGTAGTTACATGGTAGAAAACATAGGTATAAAATGTTATTGTACAGTAAGTCCCATGGCTCCAAATATAAGGCACAATTGGTGCAAAAAGCAGCCCCTTTTGTTTTGGTTTTTTAATC
This sequence comes from Ascaphus truei, assembly GCF_040206685.1. NCBI lineage: Eukaryota > Metazoa > Chordata > Amphibia > Anura > Ascaphidae > Ascaphus > Ascaphus truei. The sequence goes on from NC_134483.1 coordinate 444,164,696, forward strand.
AAGGATAGAAATCAAATTGCAAGGTATGGAAGCTGTTTTCTTTATTAAATCTAGTGCCAGCTTTTGCCCCAGTTTTGCAGCTGGGAGGCATTGTTACATAACCCCCTTTGTACAATGAATGTTGGTGCTTTCTTTCGCATAAACAAAGTCTTGACACTCACCTTGTGAACACAATACATATGTCACAGACTCAAGATTGTATTATAATACGTTATAACATTAATTATTTCGTCGTTATACAGGTAAAATGACTTCTCGTAGTTTTTCAAGGACTAAACCTCTGTTCTGGGGGAGCCAGCACTGCATTGTATTTATCTACCTCTACTAGGTCAGCTGGAAATTACTGACATAGAAACTCATTTTTTAAGTGTTTGAAAACTGTCTTATAACTACAGGCGCAGCGGGCGTTATTCGAACAAATCACGGTGCCGTTTTCGTGTGCGCTGCTGTATTCCACGCGGCATTCACGCGGCCAATCGCCCCCCAGGCACACGTGTTTATCGCGGTTGCTTTGTTTGAATTTCATGGATTCTGTTTCGTATCAATGGCAGAAATGAATGAATTGTAATGTGTACAGTACTGTGCTACTGTGTCAATTTCAGGTGTTTAAAACCCAGAACACTAAAATGCCATTTTCTGTACTCGCGCCTTAAGGTGGGAAGGTTGGAAGAAATCACGCGCCATGATGTGGGTATTCCGAGGTATACAACGCGTGAAGAGTTCGAATAACGACCGCTGCATCTGTATATACTGTACAGGCCAGAGTGATAGTTAACTTTTTTACGCGGGTTCAACTTACAGCCATGGGGTATCTGGGAAGGATAAGATTGTGCATTGGTAGAAGGGCCGTTAACTCCCATGGAGGAGGAAGAGGCAACAACTAGAAATGGACGAATCCACCCAAATCTGAGTATTCTTGCAATTTCCCCCCAAAATCCGTTTCACAGTGTAAAATTCGCAAACGGATTTGGTCACATTTATCCGCACAGATTCATCAAAAACCTCCATTGGATACAGTCCGTTGACAGATTTGCAGAATCCAATCTGCGGATTCAGCAACTCGTTGGCAGATTCTTAAAAATCCATCAACAGGTTGAAGAATCCATGGAGTGTATTAGCAATAATAATAAAAAAAATTGCAAAACGCAAATAGCCCTTTTTGAGATTGATCTGCTGAAATCCGCTGACCAAAGGAGCAAGCCAATCCGCTGCGGATCCAAATCCACACAAAAAAAATCACCCATCTCTAGCAACAACCCAGTGTCACTTATTTGGCCTGAGAAACTAAACAGTCATTGTTACCAAGTTCTTTCGATGTGACCCTTGGAGATGAGAAAAGGGGGTCACATATGGAATGTTTCAGGTTTTGATATCTATATTTCTTATTGTGACTTTCACCGGTTTAAAAAGTCACCACACTTAAAGCCTGTCTGTAGCTGACGAGTCCAGCAGGGAGCTGGTTAATTCAGCTGGAATCATTTAGCCAGTCTCCACCTCACTCATCAAGCAGGTTTAAATGTGTGCTGAACAAACTACATGGGGTTCTCTAGCACTGAGGGTTCTCTAGCACAGAGGGACTGTGCTGCCATAGAGGTCCCCAGGAAACGGCTCTCTAGCACAGAAGGACTGTACTGCCATAGATATGAATATAAAAAGGGGGATGGGGGAGCACAATCGTCGTAAACAGGCAACAGTATTGATCTAATGAATGCTCTTAATGTGAGGCAGTTGTTACCATGAGCAAATTAGGTAGCTCAGGTGGCTAATGTCTAATTGGAAGGGAAGACACACATAGGTTTGTATGTATTAATGAGTTGGTAAGATAAAAGTATATATAACTTACACGGCCTTGTGTAAGCTCAGTCACATCAAGGTTTCTTTGGGGATCCCGTGTTCTGCGGTTGATGCTTTTCTTCTTGCGGTGTAGTTACTTCTTCTTGTTGTCTATGCCGTTATCTTCATTAGTTCCAGGTGCCGCTCCAGGGGGATTTCCTCTCGTATAAACAGAGAAGGGGGATAGGATTAAAACATATACATATATACGTTAATAGGGGGGAAGGGTGACGTGGCTATAAACCAATGGACAATATGATAATCTAGCACTCACACGGGCTAATGTGAGTGTGTTCTTATCTTGGTATCTTGCTCATGTAGGGTTATTACCCGATCGGAGGCAAGTGATGAAAGGATGGGGTATAAGGTTATAAAAAGTGAAAATATATCTCAATACTCACACGGGCCAGTGTGAGTACACACTCCTAGCGGTATCTTTCTTCTTCTATTGCTGGTACAGCTGAAGTGAAGATGGGAAGAACACATACAAAGGACACTAGGGTCTTCAGGGTAAAACTAATTTTAATGAATATAAAAACACAAAAGATAAAAAACAGAAACCAAGCGTTTCTGTGGGACAGTAAAAGCAAGGGAGGGGACAGTGGGGTGTATGGTGGTAGGGGGTCTCCTCTTCCGCGTCCGGATGGGGAGCTACAACTACACTGGCGACACACTTTATTCGAGCTCGGCTAGTCCCACGAATTCGGGTATACCCGGGTGTATTGAGGTTTGTGACTGTTTTCTGCCCGAGTGCATTGAGGTATTTTCTAGGCAGGGATTGAAGCATTTTATTCCCGCTGGCTGCAATACTGCACAGTATATATATATATACTGCATTACAATTCATGAATTTATGCCATTTGGTAGACACGCGAAGCATTGCAGCCTATTAAATCCTAATCATTATCATTTAACAGATCAGCCGCCCGTCAGCCAGGCATGAACCCAGGCTGGGAAGGCAAACGCAACGGGGCTTGTTAGAGGTGAGGAGCGGCGCATTCCAGGTATCTGCCAGGTACATACTGGGTATTTGCTCGAATAAAGTGTGTCGGTGCAGTACACCTCTGTCTCCTCTGTATAGTGCTGCAAAGTATTCCAGATGAAAGAGCAACGCGTTTCGTCCAAGTACTGGACTTCCTCAGGCTCTGTAGACGCGGAAAAGGACCCCCTACCACCAAACACCCCACTGTCCCCTCCCTTGCTTTTACTGTCCCACAGAAACGCTTGGTTTCTGTTTTTTATCTTTTGTGTTTTTATATTCATTAAAATTAGTTTTACCCTGAAGACCCTAGTGTCCTTTGTATGTGTTCTTCCCATCTTCACTTCAGCTGTACCAGCAATAGAAGAAGAAAGATACCGCTAGGAGTGTGTACTCACACTGGCCCGTGTGAGTATTGAGATATATTTTCACTTTTTATAACCTTATACCCCATCCTTTCATCACTTGCCTCCGATCGGGTAATAACCCTACATGAGCAAGATACCAAGATAAGAACACACTCACATTAGCCCGTGTGAGTGCTAGATTATCATATTGTCCATTGGTTTATAGCCACGTCACCCTTCCCCCCTATTAACGTATATATGTATATGTTTTAATCCTATCCCCCTTCTCTGTTTATACAAGAGGAAATCCCCCTGGAGCGGCACCTGGAACTAATGAAGATAACGGCATAGACAACAAGAAGAAGTAACTACACCGCAAGAAGAAAAGCATCAACCGCAGAACACGGGATCCCCAAAGAAACCTTGATGTGACTGAGCTTACACAAGGCCGTGTAAGTTATATATACTTTTATCTTACCAACTCATTAATACATACAAACCTATGTGTGTCTTCCCTTCCAATTAGACATTAGCCACCTGAGCTACCTAATTTGCTCATGGTAACAACTGCCTCACATTAAGAGCATTCATTAGATCAATACTGTTGCCTGTTTACGACGATTGTGCTCCCCCATCCCCCTTTTTATATTCATTGCCTACAAGGGTCCTGGATAGATCCTGCTGGGGTTCCGAGTCACAAGAGGACATCACCTGAAAATCACTTACAGGCAGTATAACACCATTCTCCATATACACTTCCACAGATCAAATAAGACAAACAGAGATAGCGCCCGGGTACCTCCCCAAACAACTGCCATAGATATACCATGGAAACAGACCCTCTCTTCCAGAACACAGCGGACCCTAGAACCCACAAGAGGGTAAACACCACGTAAAAAAATAATTAAAATGCAAAGAAGCTTGGATTATCCATAAATACGGAAAAGACGAAATACATACAGTATTTACCGGTACCCAACAGATTCAACTTCAATTGGATGGCAACCCAAGGGAGCAAGTGGACTCATTAAAATACCTAGGGTCTGTTATTGATAGCCAAAGCATAGCAGCTACGAACAACATCAAAAGCCGCATCGGTAGCATCACTGCAGTGTTTGCCAACTTAAAGAAATGCTTGTGGAACCAACAGGACATTAGAAATGTAACAAAAATGCGGATTTTTAACGCCTCAATACTGTACTTTACTGTATGGCTCAGAAACATGGACACTACTCAAAAAAAATAAGAACCTACTTGAACGATTCCAACTAAGATGTCAACGTAACATACTCCTTATTACGATACGAGACCGATGGAAAAATGTAGATGTATGGTTAGCCTGTCTAAACCAATCCACAATAAACCAGTACATTAAGCGACAAAGACTTAGGTGGTTTGGCCACGTCTGTCGTATGGACATCACCAGACTACCATACCAGTGCCTCAACACAAAACGACCCATAGTGGACCGAAATGCTCCAAAGAAAACGTGGTCAAATCAGGTGGCGCAAGATCTCAAACCGCTCCACTTCACAATAGCCGAAGCCCAAAAAGCCACCCTAAATTGAAATCATGGCGCGAAATCACTAGAGGCGTATTGAACATCCTGCTGCTGGCCTCCACAACGCATCGCTCGTTACCTTATAAAAGATGAAGCAATGTCGTTTACGGAGAATATCCAGCACACCCCACGTAAACCCCAGACTGATGTAAAGAGCTCCTGCTTACAGGTGCCTCTTTGAACTCTGGGGTCAGAAGTTGTTGAGAGGCCTATCCTCCCAGCCCTGCAGATAGAGACTGGGACGTATGAGTTATCCCGTACAAAGGTATAGGCCATTTGTTTGTTTGTTTTAAATGCTGATATAAAGCTGTACTGTTTAAAGATTCAGGCTAAATAGAAGCCAACTTTTATTTTCCCTTAAATATGTCTCACTGGTTATACCACTCCACTTGTGTACTACCTTAATAAATCTGTACCAAATTTGTGTCAAGAAAAAAACAAAACCTCGTGGCAATGTAATAGAAAATCTCCTGAATATGGCACACAGCAATACTTAATATATACATTTACTAGAATAATCATAAAACCCAAAAATGTATATTGAATAATGTATTTAAAAAAAAGTATACTATACGATTCAAATCCCTCCAGGCAGTGATTGGCAGCATGATATACCTCAAAGGCCACATGTGCGGCCCCGAGCCCTCGGAAGGGTCACACAGTACTCCTGCGGGTAGGAGCTTCTCCCTGCCCCCTCTGGTCAGCTGCCTAATGCCAGTTTGCTGATGACTCCTCTCCTGCTGATTCTTGCTACTGTTCATTCTCAATCAGTTGCACAAATCAAACTGATGACAGCGGAGGTTGGTATTCTGCAGCCTTTTAAGCAATCATGTTCGCAGCCATGTTACGGAGCCCAGTGCCTATTCATGCCAGTCGAGCATTCATAAGGGGCATATCTACACTTCTGAAACCCTCGGATGTCAAACCCACCAAATGTGATATAATTTATCAATGATCAATATATACAGTAAAAAATAAACAATGCAAAAATGATTGTATATGTCAGTTCCTCATTTATCCCCAGAGATGTCACTGTTTGCATTCAAAACATGTATTTCCTTTCACGTTGTAATAATAACCTTTCCAGGTCACCACCTCTAACATGTTTTATCTACAGTGCATCAATTTCAAAAGCTTGGAGAGATCTTTTGGATATTCTCGAAAGCTCTAGATATCTAGAATATTTCTGATATTCTTTCCTCTCTCATTATCCTTGTTGCAAGCATGTTCAAGGATTCTCCGTCTCAATTTACCCGCTGTCATACACACACACACATAGATTTTGACATGGGCAAGTAAGGCACTAATTTGAACGCTTTGTTACACAATTTTCTATAGAGTTTCATACTATACATTCATTGCTCTCCAAGCCACCCTAAAAACACCAAATTCAACGTCTCAAGTCTGCATCATTCTGTGCCAATGTTTGGTAATGATTTGTAGGAAACGATTTAGTTGAGTTAAATGTAGATATACAGTAAGAGTTATCTTCCACAGATATCTTATTAGGAACCACTAGTTCTTCCCAATGAATGCTCACTTAAAACCTTTTTTTAAATGATTTTAATGCTGTATTCACTGAAATGGAACAGAGACTCAAGTTTTTCACATCATTTTATGTACAAAATGGTATTGGAACAGTTTTGATTAGTCTCAAAAAACTGCCCTATTTCTATGCCATTTATCAAGGTCAGTGGATGGCACTTGTGATGCAGGTCTGTCTCAATTTTGCCATCAGAAGAAATTGTGATCTGCAGGTTAAATTATTCTTTTTTGATCAGACATTTTTATGGCAATTTAGGGCCTCATGCAGAGAGCATCGTTATTTCAAAACTCGCCATTTTTTGTTCAATTTCGCGCAGAAAACGGCAGAAAATGGCGAGTTACGAAAAACGCGCCAATTTTTTTTTCCTATGTCTAAAACTCGCCTCGCGGCTGGCGAGAACAACCATCTCGCCATTTTTAAAACTCTCCGAATGCAGAGAGGTGCGAACGGCATGTAGCGGCTGTTCGCGGCAAAAAATGGCGCGATTCTCGCATTTTTGCCGCGCCAGGAAAAGATGGCAAGATGGCGCTCGCCGCCTATAGTAAAGGGGAAAAAAAAGGCGCGAATTTGTTTTTACACGTTTCTGAAGCGCGCATCTCGCCAATTTAAACTCGCCACACGCATCCATGTTAAACATAGCAGAATTCGCACTTTTCTGCATATGGAGAATAAAACTCTCCAAAAAAGCTACTTTTTATGAAATTCGCCACTTTTAAAATTCTATGCTCTCTGCATGAGGCCCTTAATATTGAACTTATTATGATTTCAAATAGTAATCAATTTACTCCATTTCTCTAAGGTCCTTTCCCAGAAAAACAATTAGTCTATATACTGACTTGAATTGATATATGCTCAGAGTATTTCAACATTTTAATTCATAAAAACAACGTTATTCTCACACCAACCTAAAACAAAATAAGATTGTCATACACGGTACGTGGAGATTACGGGAATGATCAATTTGAAAAAATAATCTAGAATTGATAACAGAATAATAATGTGTAAGGATGGATCACAATAAACACAAAATAAGCCTATTAGATTCTGACTCTACAGAAGCCCATTTTAAAGAAAAAAATCCACGCCCGCAACTCCAAGTTACTGGGTGGTCAATACTGTAGTACAGAGATTTCACACTGCATGTCATCAATAGTGTTCACTTATTTATAGATAGATTATGTGTTCTTAAAAGGATGTCTGATGTGTGTCTCACATTCAGTATGATGATTGAGTGACAGCAAAAGGTTTAAGTTTATGGTGAACCATCTACTTATTGGTTCACATTATCCTCCATTCCCAATATAATTGGGTGTCCAGGTAGTTAATATTTTTGTGGATCTTGGGTAGCGGGTAACATTTTGATGTATTTTGAGAGATTCGATTTTCCTTGTATTCACTATACAAAATCCTGTCAAGGCTGTGTTTGAATTAAAAATTGGGATTACCAAATGAAGGTTAATAAGTAGGATTCGAAAGTTGTCTATATGCCTCCTTAATATACATGTGTTTCAGCCAGGTGATGGTATTTCCATCCTTATCAAAGGGTTTACTTTAATTGTCCCTCATATAAATACATTGTTGGATAGCCCTGAATTCATTGGCTGTTAAGATTAATACATCTAATATTATCAGGTAACATTAACTTTTAGTCTCTGACAACATGAAAGAATGTCTCAATATAGGGACTCAAAGAGGTATAAAAGATTACTTTAGTTTTAACACTTAATTAGTACATGGCAAAGAAACAATACCTTCACTGTTATTAAGCAGTGATACTAAATCCAATAATGCACTCTTTCAGTGGGCCATTGTATCCCAGAGTCATTATGATAGTTATGACAGTTTTTTAGAAAAATGAATAAAGGTCCTCAATACATTTAAATATATCAAGTCTGCTAGTGGGGCAAAAGGAAAGCCTCTTGATAACACAAACCTTTAGTCAATAGATAATTCACGCTCACATAAATTGACAGTCCCGAAAAGATCGACTTTTTCACTTTAGAATCGGCAGCACAGGAGTCTCTTGCTGGGACTGGTTCCGTTCCAGGTCCCAGTTCAGTACACTCACCATTTAATATTTTAATCGTCTTCCATACTTGGCATGTTTGTTATAGAGCATATAGATATTTTGGTTAAAAAAATTCCCTGAGGTGTCAGTCCAAGTGTCCCTCCCCATATCAATATCTGATGCTTCTTGTTCAGTAGGAGAGATAAAGTATCAGATGAAAAGTAACCATTGTTAGTAGTATCTTGCCACTTATTTGTTGTATCATGTTATTTGAATCATCTTAAGAGCATCTGGAGAATTTCATTTTCTTTTTCTCCATTACAGTGGTCTCCAATGTTTCCAAATGTTTTTGTAATTAGCTATGAGATTTTTTTCAATTCCTAACTTTATTCAGAAAGTTTAAGGTTGTTCTTCACCTGATGTCTAATTTGAGTCAAATGAATCTGATATATTTAAATTAACAGTTTCAAAAGAATAGCAATTTAATACAGCCTCCCACTTAGTACAAAAAGATTAGTTCTACCAATAGGAAAGATTCTCAATCTGAGACCCCTTCGGGTCATTCCTAATTTGATATCTTGTTTAAACAGCATATATTCCGCCATATCTTGGTTTGGTTAAAGAAAATAATTTGATTTGCATCCGATTGATCTACCTGCAGTTGTGTGCCACCACATACATCACTATATTATTTTGCCAACACTTCTCAAGTATATCAAAATCAATCTTTTGTCATTTCAAATTCAAAACAATTACAAAATAAAATGCATAAAAAGGCATTGATTTGTGCAGGCTTTAAAGCACTGCTATAACAGTGCTTTAACACTCATAATGCAGCATGGTGCAAAATGTGCATCGGGTACAATTAGAGGCTGGGCTCACTTACATGGCTGCAAACATGATGACCTAGAGGGGCTTTAGAATACTGACCTCTACAGCTTTTGATTGATCTGCGGTGATGAACGGAACCAAGAATCCTCATTTCCTCACCCCAGCGCCTTTTCTTCCGGTCAAGCTGCTTTATGTGTGTCCTGAGATATAGAACTTTGTTAAAATATAATATTTTTAAGGGGTTGTGGCTTTGATATCTGAGTGATGTTCTGGTATTATATGTGTTATATATTTACAGTACCCAGGTCACCTATCTACAGAATTATGAACATTTGCATTCTCTTTCTGTGAATTATTTATAGTACTTTGCTACCGTGAATTATTTATAGCACTCTGCACTTTTTCACTGTTGACGGGAGGTCTATACATTAAGGATTTAATTGAGCCCAACATACTTTATTTGCATTATTAATGTGTGAGATTTTTGTTTGTTTTATGGCTATACTAATAAAAAAATATATATTTGTAAGTATTCCCGCGTGCCCTATTTAGGAAGTTTTCTATCACCTTGCCTTCTGGTAGTTTTTCTTGGTATATGTTTGACGTTGCTTCAGCAGCACTGCTGCAGTTATTTTGCATTACACAGCTTGGCTTACTAAGTGTTATATATATACTGTATGATTGATTTCGAGCCATTGTCTTACAGCAGCGGCAGCTTTTATTCGAACAAATCACCGGCTTTTACCTGGCATGTTCCTGGAATGCCACGCTGTTCACCCGGAGCATGCCGCGTTCCCAGCCAGGCGCATGCCCGGCTGACGCGCGGTTGATGTGTTAATTGATAATGGTTCAGGATTTACTAGGCTGCAATGCTTCGCGTGTCCGCCAGATGGCATAAATTCATGAATTGTAATATAAGACCAGTATAAGACCAGCCTCACACTGATGATACCCATCAAGGTTGAAACATGTATGTGAGTGGGTCTAATGGCTTTGCATCTCATCCCAGCCTCTGTCTAAAAGCTGTGTTTAAAACAGCATGCATTGGCTTGAGGATTGGCTTGTGTAATACGAGCTTGAGACAAAAGGTAGCACTGAGTGCTCATTTGCATGTCATTTCCCAGAATCCCTTGCTGCAGTGGAAGCGCTGTAAGCTGGGTGACAATGGGGAAAGACAGGGTTGCAGACCTGTCTAAGACATGCAAATGAACATACAGTAATATTTACAGTTGCTTTATGCTTTACTGTGGAGGGTTTTTGTCACTTTTTTTACCCACCATAACCTAAATGACAGTGGTGATTACCTAGTCTAGTCTCAAACCTGCTAGCCATTAAGACCAGCCTCACACTGATGATACCCATCAAGGTTGAAACATGTATGTGAGTGGGTCTAATGGCTTTGCATCTCATCCCAGCCTCTGTCTAAAAGCTGTGTTTAAAACAGCATGCATTGGCTTGAGGATTGGCTTGTGTAATACGACCTTGAGACAAAAGGTGGCACTGAGTGCTCATTTGCATGTCATTTCCCAGAATCCCTTGCTGCAGTGGAAGCGCTGTAAGCTGGGTGACAATGGGGAAAGACAGGGTTGCAGACCTGTCTAAGACATGCAAATGAACATACAGTAATATTTACAGTTGCTGTATATATATATATATATATATATATATATATATATATATATATATATATATATGTATATATATATATATATATATATGTATATATACTGTATAACAACAACCCCTATAACCCCTAACATACAGTACTGTACACATACAGTACTGTATATGCACATCAATGATACTATAGGCCGGCGGGGGCGAGATGTGTTTGCAGCAGAGAGAGATCCGCTACTCTCTCTGCGCAAACATCGGCACATTAAAAATTATTTAAAATACATTTTTATTCATAGTGTAGATGTGCAGGGGGTCTCTGGAGCTGAACCGCATTGGTTTCAGGTCCGGGGACCCCTGCTCCCCGAGATACAGGCCCCTTTATGAGGTGCCAGTATCCCTCTGCATTTAAAGGTCCCGATCACGTGACCGCGGCATGTAAACAAAGCAGAGGGATACCGGCACCCCCTAAAGGGGCCTGTATCTCAGGAAGCAGGGGGTCCCCGGACCTAAAACCACAGCGGTTCAACTCCGGAGACCCTCTGCACATCTACAGTATGAATAAAACACATATATAAATAAACACTCGTTCCTTACCTTTGCGGCTATGTGCTATGGTAACGAAGCAGCATGACTGTATTTTTAATAATATTGTACAGTGAGCAGGGGGTTCCCTGAGCCAGAAATTAATGCTCAGGGGACCCCCTGCTCCTGCACAATATTATTAAAATACAGAAATGCTGCTTCATTACCATAGCTGATAGCCGCTAAGGCAATGAAGGGGTTAACCCACCATGCCCGCTTTATTGTGGGTAGCGGGGGTGGTTGAAGGGGGTATTTGGCCCTTGGTGTGAGTTTAGGACTTGCGGGGGGGGGGGTTGCGGGTGCACTTAACCCCTTCACGGCCGTAGCAGTTAATACCGCTACGGTCATTAAAGGGTTAACCCCTCCCGCTACCCCCCCACCGCAGGCTCTAAACAACCACCGTTGGGGCTATTACCCCCTTCACCCACCCCCGCTACCCACAATACAAAAAATTCACACACAGCAGCCGCCCAAAAAATAAATAAATAAATCTAAATAAATAAATAAATACATGAATATAAATAAATACATTTAAAATACATTTTTATTCATAGTGTAGATGTGCAGGGGGTCTCCGGAGCTGAACCGCGTTGGTTTCAGGTCCGGGGACCCCCTGCTTCCCGAGATACAGGCCCCTTTATGAGGTGCCGGTATCCCTCTGCATTTAAAGGTCCCGATCACGTGACCGCGTATTTTAAAATACTTTAAACACACAATAAAGCATAGCAGCATAGACAAATTAATTTAAAACACATGAAAGAAAGCTTTTAAAACAACATAATTTCTTACCCTGTATGTATATATCTCTCTAGACATATATACATACATACATACAGTTGCAAGAAATGATATACCACAAAAAAAAAATACACATGTTAAAAAAGCTTTTAAAAAAATTAACAAGTTAAATAAAATACATTTCTTTAGTTCACTTACCATTACTTGCCCCCACCGACTCCCGTTGCGCAGCTTACTCACGAACCAATCCACGAACACGAACCCATAAAATAATAAACCATACAAAAAAATAAACATTAAACTAAAAATCCAAATCAATCCACGGGTCTTCTAATTTTAATCCATCTTCATCTTCATCTGTATTCTTCTTTCTTCTATCTTCTTCCGGGCGGGGCGGGGTCTTCTTTCCATCTTCGGCCACGCCCTGCTCTTCTTTCTTCTCCGGAGGTCCTTCCTCCGCGGCGTCTGGCTTCAAAATGAGACGACATAGGCTTTTAAAGGTCTATGACGTCACATTTTCGTCATATGGTTCCCACGGCCCTGATTGGGCCGTAAAAACCATGTGTTTTGGCCGATAAAAATAAAAATGATGACGTCACTTAAAGGCAATGACAGCACAGCCAATCAGAATGGCTTTGCTTCAATTGCCTTTAAGATGACGTCATGAAAAGACACATGGCCGCCCTCACATGGTATGGTAGCCAATCAGAGCGTGGGAACTCCATCCCTACTCTCATTGGCTCTAGTATACCATGTGACAGAGGCTTGGGGGAAAAAAGGATGTGACGTACTACAGCCAATCAGAGTAGGGATGGAGTTCCCACGCTCTGTTTGGCTCTAGTACCATGTGACAAGCTTTCAATGACGTCACATCCCCCCGCAAGCCCTAAACAACCACCGTTGGGGCTAATACCCCCTTCACCCATCCCCGCTACCCACAATAAAAAAAATTCACACACAGCAGCAGCACAATTAATAAATAAATCTAAATAAATACATGAATATAAATAAATACATTTAAAATACATTTTTATTCATAGTGTAGATGTGCAGAGGGTCTCCGGAGCTGAACCGCTGTGGTTTTAGGTCCGGGGACCCCCTGCTTCCCGAGATACAGACCCCTTTTGGGGGTGCCGGTATCCCTCTGCTTGGTTTACATGCCGCGGTCACGTGATCGGGACCTTTAAATGCAGAGGGATACCGGCACCTCATAAAGGGGTCTGTATCTCGGGGAGCAGGGGGTCCCCGGACCTGAAACCAACGCGGTTCAGCTCCGGAGACCCCCTGCACATCTACACTATGAATAAAAATGTATTTTAAATGTATTTATTTATATTCATGTATTTATTTATTTATTTAGATTTATTTATTTATTTTTTGGGCGGCTGCTGTGTGTGAATTTTTTTTATTGTGGGTAGCGGGGGTGGGTGAAGGGGATATTAGCCCCAACGGTGGTTGTTTAGGGCCTGCACGGGGGTAGCGGGAGGGGTTAATCCCTTCATGACGTAGCGGTATTAACTGCTACGGCCGTGAAGGGGTTAAGTGCACCTGCAACCCCCCGCAAGTCCTAAACTCACACCAAGGGCCAAATACCCCCTTCACCCACCCCCGCTACCCACAAAAAAGCGGGCACGGTGGGTTAACCCCTTCATTGCCTTAGCGGCTATCAGCTATGGTAATGAAGCAGCATTTCTGTATTTTTAATAATATTGTGCAGGAGCAGGGGGTCCCTTTGAGCTTTGATTTGTGGCTCAGGGAACCCCCTGCTCACTGTACAATATTATTAAAAATACAGTCATGCTGCTTCGTTACCATAGCACATAGCCGCAAAGGTAAGGAACGAGTGTTTATTTATATATGTGTTTTATTCATACTGTAGATGTTCAGAGGGTCTCCGGAGCTGAACCGCTGTGGTTTTAGCTCCGGGGACCCCCTGCTTCCTGAGATACAGGCCCCTTTAGGGAGTGCCGGTATCCCTCTGCTTTGTTTACATGCCGCGGTCACGTGATCGGGACCTTTCAATGCAGAGGGATACCGGCACCTCATAAAGGGGCCTGTATCTCGGGGAGCAGGGGGTCCCCGGACCTGAAACCAACGCGGTTCAGCTCCGGAGACCCCCTGCACATCTACACTATGAATAAAAATATATTTTAAATAATTTTTAATGTGCCGATGTTTGCACAGAGAGAGCAGCGGATCTCTCTCTGCTGCAAACACATCTCGCCCCCGCCGGCCTATAGTATCATTGATGTGCATATACAGTACTGTATGTGTATGTTAGGGGTTATAGGGGTTGTTGTTATACAGTATATACTGTATATATACAGTATATACTGCATTACAATTCATGAATTTCTCGGCTTCAAAGACAACAGCTCGCAATCGCCCCCATGTGTTTTTACACGGCATTGCAGTATTGCAGCCAGCGGGAATAAAATGCTTAAATCACGGGCGCGAAATAACGCAATACACTCCGGGCGAAAACGACACTAAACCGCACATCACCGGGATATTCTGAAATTCGCGGAACTAGCCGAGTTAGAATAAAGTTGGTCGCCACTGTAAGTATCTACTTTAATAAATCGGTGCCATGGCCTTACCATTCTTTCTCTGAGTGCTTGTGTATTTATTATTTAAGTTGTGTTTAAGGTATTGGTTTGGGGATCACAGAATAAATATACTGATATGATGTGATTTTGTTATGAGCAAATAATATGCTCTCCTTAAAACAACATTATCAACATTAGACGACATTCTTATTTTTTCTAAAAATTTGGAGGAACACATTCAACATACCAAACTTGTGCTCTCCAGGCTTCGTTCTAATCGTCTGTACGCCAAGATGGAGAAGTGTCTGTTTCACCAGGCGTCCACAGCTTTCCGAGGCTATATCATCTCCAGTCAAGGTTTTTCCATGGACCCAGAGAAGCTGAAGGCGGTCCTCGACTGGCCACTCCTTAATTCGCTCAAGGCTGTGCAACGTTTTCTTGGCTTTGCCAATTACTACAGGAAGTTTATAAAAAAAAATCTTCTATTGCTCTTCCCATCACCGCCTTGACCAAAAAGGGCGCCGACATCTCATCCTGGTCACCTGAGGCCATTTTAGCCTTTGAGATTCTCAAGAAGGCGTTCGTCTCTGCCCCCATCCTTCGTCATCCAGATACCTCCCTCCCCTTTACTTTGGAGGTTGACGCCTCAGACATAGGCGCAGGCGCAATTCTTTCCCAGAGGACTTCCCCCCAAGAGAAACTCCATCCTTGTGTTTTTTTTCACGGAAATTCTCAGCAGCAGAAAGGAATTATGATGTCGGTAATCGTGAACTTTTGGCCATTAAGTTGGCTCTCCAGGAACGGAGACATCTTTTGGAGGGTTCCAAAGAACCAATCGCTATTCTCACTGACCACAAAAATTTGTGCTCGCTGGTCACTCTTTTTCTCCCGCTTCAACTACACCATCTCTTATATTCCTGGGACTAAAAATGTTAAAGCGGACGCCCTTCTCGTCAGTTTGCCTCTGAGACTGAAGCTAAAGAAATTCCGGAACCTATTCTTCCGGCCAAACACATAATTTCTGCTAACAACTTCGATGTGTTGGAGGAGATCAACAAGGCACAAGCGCATATTCCCAGCAGGTTCAGGGTACCAGAAGGACGCCTCTACGCAGCTTCACGTTTTCGCCATAAAGTGTTACTTTGGGGTCATTCCTCTAAAGCAGTTGGTCATCCAGGCTTCAAAAGGACGGCAGATCTCATTAAACGGACTTTTTGGTGGCATAAGATGAATCAGGACATTCTCGAATTTACCTCCGCCTGTCCTGTATGTGCTCAGAGTAAAACTCTCCATCATAAACCTTCTGGACTTCTTTACCACTTCCCATCCCCGAACAACCCTGGAAACACATTTCGATGGATTTTATTGTTGAACTGCCATTTCCAAGGGGATGAACACTATTTTGGTCGTGGTGGACAGGTTTTCAAAGCAGGCACACTTTATTCCTCTCAAGGGACTCCCCAACTCTGCCACCTTGGCGGACGTGTTCTCCAAAGAGATCTTCAGGTTGCATGGCGTTCCCATTTCTATCGTCTCAGATCGTGGATCTCAGTTCATCTCAAAATTCTGGCGACCTTCTCCCAAAAATTGGGTATCTCTCTCTTGTTTTCCTCCGGATACCATCCGCAAACCAACGGTTAAACTGAAAGGATGAACCAAACTCTTGAACAGTATCTAAGGTGCTTCATTTCAGACTCACAAGATAACTGGGTGGCTCTTCTACCATGGGCCGAATTCGCCATAAATTCTTTGAAGAACGAGTCTACTCAGGAGTCTCCCTTCTTTATCAATTGTGGTTTACATCCCAGTAGTCTCCCTCTCTCTCTCGTTCTGGTGTTCCGGCAGCCGACTCTCATATCACCAACTTACAAGAATCCTGGAAAAACATCCTCAAGTCCCTACAGTCTGCGGTGGCCAAACATAAAACCAAGGCTGATCGCCACCATCAAAGGGGGCCTTCCTTCAATCCTGGTGACCTGGTGTGGCTGTCTTCCAAAAATATTAGGCTCAAAACCCCTTCACCCAAGCTGTTCCCTAGATTCTTGGGACCATTCAAAATTTTGGAGAGGGTTAATCCGGTAGCCTATCATCTCGATCTTCCCCCCACTATGAAGGTTCCGTCCATGTTTCATGTTTCCCTCCTTAAAAAGTTTTTTCCCAGTTCTCATTTCCCGGATCCCTTGCAGAGACCCAAGCCAGTGTCCACCCTGGGCCAACAGGAGTACGAGGTACAGTCTCTCATCGACTCTCGTTTTTCTAAAAAAAAACTACAGTTTTTGGTACACTGGAAGGGCTACGGGCCTGAGGAACGTTCCTGGGTACCTGCACATCACATCCACGCCCCAAGACTTCTTTCCCTTTTTCATCAGAAGTTTCCCCTCAAGCCGTGGTTGGATCACTCGGAGATTGATCCTCAAGGGGGGATACTGTGACGACTCAGGAGATTCCTTCCCTTCCTGGTCCCTCTCTCCCGTCTCCTGTTGCCCTTCCTACTCATTCCCAATCCTCTCCTTTACCCTCCACCTCTCTCCCTTTGCCGCAGCGCGTGCCCAGCAGGTATCGCATACCCACGCGGTCCCTGGGCCCCTGCTATGATCCTCCTCGTTCCCTCTCTCCCGCAGTGCCCGCATCACCTTCCCCTGTGGTGGCATCCGTCCCGTTGCCCCCTCCCTGCGTGGTACCCGCGGTGCGGCGTTCCGCGTGCCTGGTGACGCGGTCGACTCGTGCACTCCCGCAACCCATGGGGGGCGCGCCCACATGCCCCTCCGGGGCGCGCGCACAGACTCCTCTTATCAGGCTTCCCCTGTCTCCGCCTCCCAAGCCTTACAGGCTATTCCTCTGACTGCCCCTTATGTCTCCTCCTCTTCTCTCCCTGACCTATCTCTAGCTTCTCACTCAGAAGCGTGTGTGAAGAGCTCCCAGGCATTTGGTAAGGATTCAGCTTTATTCTTTCTTTATTTGTTATATTTTGCTGTGGAGCTGTGGGGGAGTATACTGTGAGTTGTCACGGGAGACTCCTGTGGCGGGTAGGATCTCGGTGGCCGGAACAGCACGAGCGTAGTTGGGGTCACAAGCAGGGGTCCAAGGCAGGCGGCAGGTAGCGACGTCAGATAACAAGCAGGGGTCCGAGGCAGGCGGCAGGCAGCGAAGTCAGGTACAAGCAGAGGTCGGCAACGAGGAAACTGGAACAGGACAGGCGGGGCAGGACAGGGACTAAGAACAGGGAGCAGGGACTGAGACCGGGGAGCAGGAATAACCAGGGACAAGCCAGATTACTAGCAAGGACCTTTACTGTGAGCAGACTACAATACAGGTACAGGAAACAGGTCAGGATCAAAGACAGGCATGAGCATACTGAAGGAGTCTGACTAGCAAGCAAAGGCAAAAGCAACAGACAGGAAGCAAGCTATAAAGGACAGAGACAGGAGCAACAAGAAGACAGACAGACAGAGGAACCCAGAGCCAACAGAAGACAACAGCACACCCAGTGGACAAGGAAGCTATGGCTAGGCAGGAGGTCTAGGCAATCCTGACATGAGTATACTGTGAGGTTTTAGAGGGTTTTGGGTGCTTTTTCAGGTTTAAAAACCGTTTTTGTTTCTCACCCAGAGACTGCAGTGATTCAACCCAGCAAAGCTACACTGTGGCTGGCTGGAAACTGTAGTCTCAGACCCTCTCTCCTCCCCTACTGTTTATTTTACTTTTAGTTTCACTTTAATTTAAGCCTGATTTCCTTCTGTCATTTGCAATTTTTGGGAGCTCTGTGTCTTACTTTAAGACCTTCAATATTGTGGTGTGGTTTCTTGTAAGAGAGAGAGTTAATAAGTGGAGAAAAAAGAAGATTACAGCAGGTTTTTTTTTTGTTTTTTTAAAAGCTGTTTTTTCTTCCCCTCCCTGTGCAGAGATAGTTAATTGGTTCTTAAAGGGCCAGTTTCCTCTCTGCATCTCTCTCCCTAAGCACTATTTCCTCCCCTTACTTAGAGGCTTATTTTATCATGTCTGGGGGGAATAGGACTAGTGCAGTAATGGGGGCCACACCTGGACATCGGACTCCAAAAACTGGGGCCTCTAGGATCAATAACCACAGCCCGAGGCCTGGTCCTTCCAGTGCCCTGGCCACGCCTCCCCCAGCGCCTGTTGTCAGTTTAACCCCTGCAGTCCCAGTTCCAACATGGGCGCAGGTGGCAGCTGCAGGCGTTGACCCCAGCAACAACAACGCTGGGGCCATGCCCGGTGTGAGCAGGAAGCTTGGGGTGAGGTGCCCAATGTCACCTGGCCTTAACATGGAGATCTATGTGAGGGCTGTGGCAGACGTTGTGGGTCCCTCTGCTGTGGTGGCGGCCAGCAAGATGTATGGGAGGGGCATTTTCTTCCTCCGTACGCTGGCTGCCACCCACACCTTGGTGCAGAAAGGCAGTAGGGGGGACCTACATCCCTATAGAACCCATGGAGGGGTTAGGCACAAAAATCATCCTGTCCAATGTGCCCCCCTTCATCCCAGACAGCCTCATCCGCCCACGCCTGCAAGCCCTGGGAGATATTAAATCTCCCATAACAAAAATTCCGCTGGGCTGCAGGGATAGAGCGCTGAGGCACGTGCTCTCATTTAGGTGGCAGGTACAAGTGCTGCTGCCGGGGAGCACTGAATCTGTGGAGGGTTCTTTTGGGATGCCCTACGAGGGCATATCATACACCATGTACTATGGCACGGAGGGGGTAAGGTGCTATTTGTGCTGGAGCTGGGGCACACTCGTAGGAGTTGCCCCAAAGGGAATAGAAATCCCAATTCAGCTCCTGCACCCGCCCCTCCCTCTGCCAAGACACACGGTGCCGCTGTGCCCACCACAGTGGGGCCCTCAGGAGCCCAGGTCCCTTCTGGGACCACAAGAGATGTCGCTGTCCCATCTCGAACAGTGACGTCTGCGCCCACCACAGCGGGGCCCTCGGAGGCCCAGGCCCCCCCTGGGACCGCAGGAGATGTCGCTGCCCCTTCTCGAACAGTGACATCTGCGCCCACCACAGAGAGGTTCTCGGGGGCCCAGGTCCCCCGTGGGACCGCAGGAGATGTCGCTGCCCTGTCTCGAGCAGTGACATCTGCACCTTTCCCCGGGGAGCGGAGAGAGGGTGAGGGGGTCACCCTGGAGTGGCCTCCCTCTGTTGTCACTGTCCCCCCCCCCCGGGAGGAGACACCCTGTACCACTGCGCCCACCACGGCGGAGCCCTCAAGGGCCCAGGTCCCCCCTGGGACCGCAGGAGATGTCGCTGCCCCATTTCTCCCCAGGAAAAAGAGGGAGAAGAAAAGAGTGACCCTGAAGAAGTCACCCTCTTTTGTCGCTGTCTCCCCCCAGGAGCACCCTACCCCCAATGTAAGCATCGTACAGGGTGCGGGGAAGCGGTGGGAGGCTCCCGCTGAGGAGGTAGCGGTACCCTTTTTTTGGGGAATCAATCCCCAGGAAGAGGAAGGAAAAAACTAAGAACAAGAGGGTGATTGAGGAAGGCGAGGAGTGTGAACCGTATTACGTTCACCCTCAGAAGTCTCCGAAGCGGAATGCAATATCAATTCCGCACAGGGTGGCCCTGTCCGGCCCACAGGTTAGGATTAGCCAGTGTAAGCCGCACCCCATAAATATGCAGTCCCCCCCCCCCTCGAAGATCTGGAGGGAATGCAGGAGGAGGTACCCGGCGTCCCTGGGGTGGAAGATCAAAGTGCTCAACAACATGAGGCTTTGCTCCTAGAAATGGACGTTGGGGAGCCTTCCAACACCCCTCCCAGTTGGAGAACATCCCCCGGGGACTTGTGTTTCGGTGAATCTGCCGCGCCGGACGCAGTTGTCTTCGGGGACTCGGAGGTCGGCCAGGATCCCCCTCCGGCTGTGCCACCTTCGGGTGGCACACCTGAGGCTGAGCCCCGGTTTGTGTCACCGGAAGAAGGGGATGGGCTAGGGCTGACCCCCGTGGTTGGGGGTTTGGAGGATGGAGCGGGGGAGGCGGGTGTGGGTGAGGGTGTTTTAGCGAGCACTTCATTTTGCATCTGGGAGATGCCAGATGTGAGCTCTCCTGGTGAGGAGTTTTGGTCGGGCACTTTGTTGGAGGCGACTGCTGGGCTGGACCCTCCCTATGAGGTACTTGCTGAAAAGTGCCCTCCCGCGATTCCCACGATTAATGCGAACGCCCGTGGCATCCCGTTTGTTCGCATGGTGGTAGAGGAGACCAGGAGGGCACTGTGTGCCTCGTTAGCCCCCGAGGACACTAGGGAGACCGCTACCTCTGCCATACTGCCACCAGCTACCCCTGAACATCCCACCCCGGGGTTGGATGTGGAGGATATAGTGGACCCCCTCGTGGAAACACCGAGGAGGGGACCCACTTTAAGGCTGAGAAAGGCCCCCGCAGGGAAGGGCGGGGATCCTCAGTTTTTCAGTCAAGAGGAGCTCAGGGAGTTGGGCTCAGTGAGGAGTCCTCTGGCATCGTGGAGGCGGTGGACTCTTTGACCCCCATTATCCCTGCCCAGGAGCTAGATGGTTTCCTGGAGGATACCCTCTGCAAACACGGAACCACGAAGGTGCAGTTGGCCCTTGGAAGGTGGAAGGATGCCTCGGTCATTCTCCACTCTCTCTTAGTATACATCAGGGCTAACCACAAGGCCAAAATCTCTGGGCCTATCCATCTTCGTGTCCTGAAATTTCATAAATTGATGCGAGACCACATAAAGGCTTCTCGGGGTGTAGCACCCTGAGCGCCTGTGGAAAGCAAAACTCCTGATTACCAATGGCTTTGAGCATCGGTACACTTAACATGAATGGCTGTAAGGACGGGTTTCGCAGGTTCCAGGTACTCTCCTTTTTACAGAAGGGAAAGTATTCTGTGAGTTTCCTGCAGGAAACCCATACCACTCCAGAGGCTGAAGCCAGCTGGCATTTGGAGTGGCGAGGCAGTGTCTTCTTTAGCCACCTCACTTCGTCATCTAGTGGGGTGGTGACTGTTAAATGTCCTTAAATTCGCTTTTTCTGTAGATTTACGTCAGTATAACAGAATTCAGCATTCTTGTCGTTTGCACACAAAAACAAAACATTTATTTTGAAAATAATTACTTACATACAAAAATAGTAAGAATGACGATGATGTTTCAAATAGATTGATATTCTTAAGAATAGTTGCACATAGTAACCTTCTTTCTGTTAATCTCTCCAGGTATTAACATTTCTTTCTCCTCTTCATGATATCATCACTCTGGCCTGGTCTTTCTTCCTCTGGCCTATCTTCTCCTCGTCCTTCCTTCCTTCCTAAACTCACTAAGCTCACTGCTGTATTTATCCATAAAGACCCACCCAGTCAGCCATTTTAACCTTTAAGATGTTATATCCCAACATGGTATTCACCTACATTACTGATGTCATATGAACTACTTCTGAACATATAAGTAGTTTCAAACTTACTGAATTGAAAAAGTCTTATGCAGCATTTTTCCCAGTTAGGACTTGCAGCTGTTCAACAACTTGAGGCCACGAATTGACCTTTTGGGTCAATTCTGTCTGTCAGAATAGATCTGACCTTTCACTTAGAATACTGCACATGTAACAATAACTGAATATACAATCAGATAATATATAGATATGAAGGAAAGTCCAGACTATTATACTGTATACTTTAACATTCTGCCTTTGATAACAGATTCATTCATTACAATATAATTATTGCTAAATTGGATTTCTTACAGCCCCCCTAAATTAGATTGTAATAGAATCACTATAAATCTTTCAAACAACCATACATATCACATTCAAAAATTATCAAACAGAATGTCAAAATACAGCATACCTCTGAATTACTCTGCCTTCACAATACATATTACCAATTGCTGAAAAACAATATATCATGTTATAACAACGTACAATGATGAAGACAAATGAAATATTTCCCAATACTGATACATTATAACAGATTTCTTTAAAACTTTGCCCATTGAGCCTGTAATTACCCATCATGTTCTATCTCTTTTACTTTACCTTCTTCATGTTGAAAAACAATTTCTGCTTTTTATTGTTTTTGTAACATCTGAAGTAAACCTTAATCTTTTTAAAGTTCTTCAGTCCATTTCTCTCAAGAGAACTCAAACTCATTTATTTGAGCTATATTAAATTGTAATGGAAGCATATTTACATCTCTCAAAAATGTGTAAATATATTCCTACTGATTTCCTCCAATACAATTTAATTCTTCAAACATTAAATGTTTTTACTGTTTCAATACAAAGTAAGCATGAATGATAAATAATCTTGACCTGGCGTAATAAACAAAGTATTTTAGAATAAAAATGTAAACAAGCGTAAAAAATCTATCCGTTAAGTCTTGCTATAATTGTGTAAAAAATAAAAATCTGGATATTAGAGACTATAAAATAATAACTGAATATTACTACCACTTTCTAGTACTGTTCTAGGAAATAAAACTCTTTCTTTTCCTAATATGAACCTTTAAAGAAAAAATAATAATACTTGTACATACTGTACATTACACCCATAAATCTGTATCATTTAGAACCAATAAAACTTCTTCTAGCAAACTTCGTTGTACTCCTAGATATGTAATTCCCCCTGGTACTTTTTCAGTATTGATTATTTCTTTCAATAGTGCCAGTAGTAATAAATATAATAAAAAATAGTCATTTTGTCCTTTTTCCTAAAAAATGAAAAAATATTCAGTCCCATCGGTGATGACTCTTGTTGATTTTCCTCATTCTTCTTGACTCCGATCATCCAATCGTATTCTTTATTCATCACACAATTACATATGACCTGTAAAAATATAGCAGTATCATTATATTGGTAAATATATTTAATCTTAGTCCATCTGGACCATACACTTACAGTACTGTCTACATGTTACATACATAAATCACAAACATAACCTTTAACATAATGTTAATTATAATGTTAACTATATCATAAGATCCTTCTCAATTTGTTTACCAAATACTTTTTTTATTAAAAAAATGATCATAATTGTCATCTACTTCACTTCCCCCCTTTTAAAATTTTGGAAATACAGAAGACCTATTTTAATTCCTAAATTTTAAATCCTATTCTACCAACTGATTATGGATAATACTTTAAATCTTTATTTAATCCATAAAATTTCACATGTAAACTTCAATCACTAAACCTGTGAAATGAGAACCCCTATCTGACTCAAGAATGCGTGGAAAACCCCATCTGGAAAAAACATGGTTCCAAAAAACTCGTGCTGTAGTAATTGCATCATTTTGCTTGACCAGAATGCTCTCAACCCATTTTGAAAAGACAGCTCCTGTAATCCAAGCATTTTTTAACCCATTCTTCCCTGAGGGTAAGGAACCATTGTGATCAATTTGCAATGTGGACCCTGGGCCATCTGCTGGTGCAATACATTGGAAAGGTGGTTTTTGTCTTTTGGGCCTAGGATTTCCTTTTAAACTTTCCAAAAGTGTCTCTTGTTCTACGTGACCCAAACTTTCATGATTGTAACAAGTACTAAATACCTTTAGGTGTTTTGGGACTATGAGACGCAGTTCCCCATTCTGGTCATGATTTATGGCCTTTTCCTCGAGGAAACAAGAAGGCCTTAAATCAACCCGGGAAATAGCAATGGACGTATCCTTTGCCTGTTTCTCTGTAAAGGAAAGGAGCTGCATATCTTTGTGTCTGACTGTCGCTGTGGCACTAGTCTCTGTAAGCACTACATTCTGTTCTGTTAAAACCTCTTCCTTAGCCAAGGAATCAACTATTGCATTTCCTTCAGTGAGAAAATCCTGTCCTGTTTTTTGTGTTATTTGGAAATCTTTCTTAAGTGTTGGCTTGACACAAAAATTATCACTGATTTCAGGTAATTGAAACTCACTGGTGACCATTTTAATTGGACAAACACTTCTCTCGTTACCATATTCAGAAGGATTAATTAACACAGGCTTTCTTCCTTTAGAATTTTTCCAAATTGCCTTATTGCCTAAATCCACAATATTACAAAGAGGTGTTCCTGGCAACATTGGTAACTTTTCTTTTGTTACACTTAACTGTGCCCCAGTATCTATTAAAAACTTTGTATCAAACCCCCCTAAGGTTCCTTCTTTATCCAAAATTACTGGAGTTAATACTTCAAGAGGACGTGGTTTCAGATAGTCTAGTCAGGATGAATTAACTGTTTCGTCTATGTGAGTTATGTTACAAACCTGTTTGTGTGTGAGATCATTAGTGTCTGTGTGCTGAACAAATACATTCTCTTTCCGCAAACTTTTTTGTAGATCTAAGAATTTGTCACAGTTTCTTCTATAATGCCCGATTTCTCCGCAATGAAAACATTTTAAACTTTGCAGCCGCAAAGGCTTGTCTGTTCTGCAGTTGTCACTCCTGTCACTCTGACTGTTCCAAGAGCTGTTACTTTTTTGAGTGGCATGAAAGGCATTTCTATCATTAACAATTTCTGAGATTTTAAGTCTGGGATTATTCTGCAAAAGCTGACGTCTAATATTATCACTAAAAAGAGCAGCAACTTCTAATGATTCTTTCTCCGAAGCAATTGCTAATGTTACTGGATCTAAAAATGTAATTTTTTTTACAAATGCTCTAATCATTTTCTCTTCAGAATCTTGATCAGAAAACAGTAATTTGTATGCAGTCTGGAATTTTAACATAAACTCAAAAGTATCCTCTGTAATTTTGGGTTTAAGATCTTCCAAAATATCAACTGTAATGGCATGTCCGGTGGAAATGTAAATTAATTGATTAAGCCTGTCAATGCAAGACCCTTGTATAAAATCACCGTTATCATCCACTTGAGGCATGCTGACAGGTATTTTTAACCTTCGACTCATGTGAGTTGGTAACCACAGTTTGTAAATCTTATTTCTTTGTTCCTCAGTCAAATTAAATCGATCTGTATAAGATTCAAAAATGTCTGCATTATGAAATGCATCCAGGTGATTCTCATAATCAGGTATATCTTTTAATACCTTCATTAAATGATCATGAATTTTTAAATTCAGTGTGGCTGCTTTGTCATGGAACTTTTTCCTTGTCAGTTCTGTGCTGCTAATGTCAGTCATATCTACGTCTGCACTAGAACTAGGAATAAAAGACGCCCCTTGAGTATCTTTTTTTTTTTTGTCTTTACCAGCAGCGCATGCAAATTTGATATTGGATGTTTCAATTTGTTTTTCTAACTCATGTATGCGTTTATGTAAAATGTTACAATTTGAACATTGATCAGTTTTTACAACTTCAATTTTATGCGAATTCTCATCATTGAAAACCATCAAATTAAACACTTTGATCATTTTCATGACATTTCTTAATTTTTTCTTATCTTTATGCATAGTTAGTATTTTCTTATCTATTCTCTCATTTTCTATTTGCACCTGATTCCACAGAGAATTCCATAATTCAGTGTCAGTAGATGTATGAGGTAACACATTTAACATCATATTACTGTCATTTGCATATGAATTAATAAATTCCATTACTTACGTTTTGTTAAGTATTTTCTTTCACCGAAAACTTGTGCTGCAAAAACTCGAATTGTTCCCCCACAAACGTCGCAACGTTTCTTTGAAGAAATTCCACGCTATTCCATTCAGCGCATACAAATGCTCCAGACAATGCTCCCTGCACGTCCCGCAAATGTACCTTCTTCCTTGGGAAACTTGACCAGACAAAGGCAACCCCCGAACAGTCCGTCTCCCTCTAGGAGATTCGTGAAACGTGGTTCTCTGTCTCTGATCTGTTAATCAACTGTAGTCAAATCTACCAAAAACTTGACACTTCTTTTTTCCTTTGGTTCGTTTCAATTTTTTCTCAAATCTTGGATCCAGGATGTATCGACCACACCCCCTCTAATCCAAATGTGACGAAAAAACTGAATGAAGGCTGGCTCGCCAATGTTAAATGTCCTTAAATTCGCTTTTTCTGTAGATTTACGTCAGTATAACAGAATTCAGCATTCTTGTCGTTTGCACACAAAAACAAAACATTTATTTTGAAAATAATTACTTACATACAAAAATAGTAAGAATGACGATGATGTTTCAAATAGATTGATATTCTTAAGAATAGTTGCACATAGTAACCTTCTTTCTGTTAATCTCTCCAGGTATTAACATTTCTTTCTCCTCTTCATGATATCATCACTCTGGCCTGGTCTTTCTTCCTCTGGCCTATCTTCTCCTCGTCCTTCCTTCCTTCCTAAACTCACTAAGCTCACTGCTGTATTTATCCATAAAGACCCACCCAGTCAGCCATTTTAACCTTTAAGATGTTATATCCCAACATGGTATTCACCTACATTACTGATGTCATATGAACTACTTCTGAACATATAAGTAGTTTCAAACTTACTGAATTGAAAAAGTCTTATGCAGCATTTTTCCCAGTTAGGACTTGCAGCTGTTCAACAACTTGAGGCCACGAATTGACCTTTTGGGTCAATTCTGTCTGTCAGAATAGATCTGACCTTTCACTTAGAATACTGCACATGTAACAATAACTGAATATACAATCAGATAATATATAGATATGAAGGAAAGTCCAGACTATTATACTGTATACTTTAACATTCTGCCTTTGATAACAGATTCATTCATTACAATATAATTATTGCTAAATTGGATTTCTTACAGTGACCCTGTTCTCTGAGTCCTTTCAACCAGAGCTACTGTTTGCCAAAACTGTTGTTCCAGGTCGCCTGTTGCATCTCAGGGTCCGGCACGAGGACTACACATTTAATTTCCTGAACGTGTATGCTCTTGCCACCGGACCCCTGAGAAGGCAGTTCTTCGTCAGAATGTCTGAATACCTGGAGACAGTCGACGCGGACGAATACGTGGTGCTCGGGGGTGATTTTAACTGTACCCTCGAGGCTCGGAAAGACCGGAATGGTCCGGAGCCACACTCGTGTTCTGCGTCAGCCTTGCGGGAAGTCATCACCCGCTACTCCTTGGTAGACGTTTGGCGAGAACAACATCCTGAGGCATCCACTGAGTTCACCCATGTTAGGGTGTTTAGGGGTGAACGGATGTCCTGGTCCCGGATCGACAGGCTGTATATTTCCAGCCACAGCCTGTCAAGAGCCCTGTCCAGTGCCATTAGGCTGGCGCCGTTTTCGGACCACAATTGTGCGTCCATGAAGGTGACGCTGCTACCTGCAGCACCCTCGGCCACATATTGGCACTTCAACAATACGTTGTTGGAGGACAAGGGGTTTGCGACGTCGGTCCGAGACTTTTGGATGGCCTGGAGAGGTTGCAGGTCAGACTTTGTCACGTTAGAGCAGTGGTGGGACGCGTGCAAGGTTCATCTGCGCCTCGTGTGTCAGGAGTACACCAAAGGTGCCAGCGGGCAGCGCGATGCTGAGATCGAGGCCCTCAGGGAGGAGGTGCTCGATCTCGAGAAGCGGCAGTCTGTGGCAGGAGACCAATACCTGCAGAGTATGTACGTGGAGAGGAAGTGCGCTCTCCGGGACTTGGAAGATCGGAGAGCTCGGGGGGCATATGTGCGATCCCGCATCCACTTCCTTCGGGAGATGGATCGCGGGTCGCGCCTCTTCTACGCGCTGGAGAAAAAGAGGGGAAACTGTAGACATATCACCTGCTTGTTGGCAGAGGACGGTACCCCTCTGACTGACCCGGAGAGCATCCGGGACAGAACCCGGAGATTCTATGTAAATCTTTTCTCTCCGGAGTCCATCCAGCCAGATAAATGCAGGGTCTTATGGGAGGGGCTTCCCACGGTCGGTGAGGATGGAAGGGAGCGGCTTGAGTTACCATTGACCCTGCCGAGCTCTCTGAAGCCCTCAATCTCATGTCCCGCAGAAAAACGCCGGGGCTAGACGGGCTGACTGTGGAGTTCTTCCGGTTTTTCTGGGAGATGCTGGGACCTGATTTCACCGAGGTCCTAGCAGAAGCCCTGGAGACCGGTGAGATGCCCCTTTCGTGTCGGCGGGCAATACTGTCTCTGCTGCCGAAGAAGGGAGATCTCCAGCAGATCTCTAACTGGCGACCGGTCTCACTGCTCAGCACGGACTATAAGATAGTAGCCAAAGCGCTTTCCCTGAGGCTCAAGTCCGTGCTGGCAGAGGTGATTCACCCCGACCAGTCCTATACTGTCCCGGGCAGGAGTATTCATGACAACATCTTTCTGGTCCGGGACCTGATGCACTACGCACAGAGGAATGGTCTATCACTCGCCTTCCTGTCCCTAGATCAAGAGAAGGCGTTTGACAGAGTGGATCACCGTTACCTTATGCAGACCCTGCGGGCGTTTGGCTTCGGCCCACAATTTGTGGGCTTTCTCCAGATGCTGTACGCCTCTGCAGAGTGTCTGGTGAAGATCAATTGGTCCCTGACGGCACCTTTTGTGTTTGGTCGGGGAGTACGTCAAGGGTGCCCCCTGTCTGGGCAACTGTATGCGCTGGCCATTGAGCCCTTCCTCTGCC
The DNA here is from genome assembly GCF_040206685.1 of Ascaphus truei. NCBI lineage: Eukaryota > Metazoa > Chordata > Amphibia > Anura > Ascaphidae > Ascaphus > Ascaphus truei. The sequence continues at coordinate 444,193,747 of NC_134483.1, forward strand.
TACTGAGGAGGAGGCTCCTCGGGCTGGTGCTGCGGGAGCCCGACATGCGGGTAGTCCTGTCGGCTTATGCCGATGACGTGCTCCTCGTGGCCCAGGACCTAGATGATCTAGAGCGGGCACAAGCGTGCCAAGAGGTCTACACTGCGGCCTCCTCTGCTCGGATCAACTGGTCCAAGTGCTCTGGCATTTTGGTGGGTCCCTTACAGGTGAACTCCTTGCCCCCCGCATTTCGGAATGTCTCGTGGGAGAGCGATACTCTCAAGTATCTGGGAGTCTACCTGTCTGCTGCGGAGGACCCGGCCCCAGAAAACTTCACTGATCTTGAAGAATGGGTTATTGGTCGTCTGGGGTCATGGGTGTATCTGTCGCGAATGCTTTCCCTTAGGGGAAGAACCCTGGTGATTAATCAGCTGGTGGCCAGTCAGTTATGGCACCGGCTGATAGCCATGGGTCCAACCCGCGAATTTATCAACAAGATCCAGAGGAGGTTGATGGATTTCCTCTGGATGGGGAAGCATTGGGTCTCTGCGGGAGTTGCGTGTCTCCCTTTGGAGGAGGGTGGACAGGGAGTGGTGTGTGTCCGCTCCCAGTTACACACTTTCCGCCTCCAATACCTGCAGAGATACCTATTCGCTGATCCATCTCCGCAGTGGTGCCAGCTGGCGACCAGCTTCTTTCGCCAGCTGCGCAATATGAGGTATGACCGGCAACTGTTTATCAACAGGCCCGAGGGTTTAGGTAGAGACCTCTTGGTGCTGCCGGCATACTACCGGGACTTACTTAAGGCCTGGAAACTGGTCTCCGCGACCAGGAAGGAACAGGCGGTAGGGGTTGATTTCCTCGCCGAGCCCCTGCTGTATAATCCGGCAGTGGGGGCTCGGATATTGGATTCACCCTCTATTTGCCGCCGGCTAATCCTGGTGCAGGTGACCAGAGTCGGGGATCTCCTGGACTTTGGGTGGCGAGACTGGGTTAGGGCAGAGGTGCTCGTGCCCCGTATGGGTCTGCGTACTGCCCGCGTCCCTCATCGTTTGATCCGGGAGATTAAAGATGCCATCCACCCCGACTCACGCACCTTCATTGAGGGGGTATTGCAGACCGGAGAGCCTTGTCAACCTATCAACTTCAGCTCTCCGGATCTTTGCGTGGAACCAAAGCCACAGCAACCCCCTCGGGCTCCTCTCTCCCCCAACCCTCTCAGGTTGGGGGACATGTCCCCGGCATGTTTCCGCGGCATGCCGAGGAAAGGCCTGTATTCTCTAGTGCTCCATATAGTGCACTACATCGCCCTTGTCACCCGCCCAGATACTATCTGGAGGCGGGTATTTCCTGCGAACGAGGGCGAGAGACCCCGGTGGAGGGAACTCTATTCATCCTTGGTTTCCCGTCCCGCCGGGGATTTGAGTTGGAGGGTCCTCCACGGTGCACTGAGCAGAGGAGAGTATTTGGCACATTTCACGGACTCCCCCGCAGCCTGTCCCTTTTGTGGTGAGCGGGAGTCCGTATATCACATTTATTCGAGTTGCGCCAGACTGCAGCCCCTCTTTTCCTTCTTGAGGAGCCTTCTCCTGCAGTTCTGGCTACACTTCTCCCCTCATCTTTTTATTTTTGGGTGCCCAGTGTCCCGGAACGACAAGCCTAGGGATCTCCTGGTCAACCTGCTCCTGGCATTGGCTAAGGTAGCCATTTGTAAAACCAGGAGGCAGTGTTTGGAGGGGGGGGGTCTCAACAAACATCGTGGTCATGTTCCGGGCGCTGGTGCACTCCCGTATTCGGGCAGAGTACTCGTACGCCGAGTCAACTGGGACGGTTTCAGAGTTTGCCTCCCAGTGGGCGCTAGGCGGGGTGCTCTGCTCGGTATCCCCCATCAAGGATTTTTTAGAGTTAACCCTTCTGCTTTAAGTGCACTTCAACAGTGCACTTGTTGGTCTTCTTTTGAATATT